>NW_010301786.1:37324-68709 GCF_000700745.2 Antrostomus carolinensis
AGGAATGCCTAGTTCTAGATTATTATAGAACTAGTGCATTATTATACATGAGCAGTCTTCTGCTTTGTCCATGAAATCAAAACACTGCAGAAGCCAGCCTTTTCTGCTTCTGTAACCTAAAGAAGGATGTAGGGGAATAAACTGAGAGCTTGTATGATCCTCATCTACCTGTTCAGTGTTCCTTTTAAAGAATTTGATTAAATCCTCCGATTGTAGGTTCATTGGGTTAATGCCAAAAGTACTAAACATCTCACTGGGTAGGCTTAGCATCACTCTTTAGAAAAACAGGTCAACATTTTGTCATTAGAATACTTGAACAGAATATGTATTGTAATATTAAGGAAAATAACAATCTATGTTTTAACCTGAAAATTAACACTTTATATTGAGGAAAACTACTTTGAGGGAGTATTTACAGGTTTTTCTGCTAAAATCAGTCATAATTTACAGAAAATGTTGTGAGTAGGGTGGTGTAACAACAGGAAGACTTAGAGTAATAAACTGATTTTAAAATACCTGGCTTTACCATGATAGATCTGAAACACGTGTGATGCGTGCATACTCATGCTGTTTGTATTTTATTGTCCTTACAGAGATTTTTCACTAGAACTAGTGTTTTTAGAGAAGACTAAGGTCAGTTTATGTGTTAGCATGGCTTAATTGTCATGCTCCCATTTTTTCTTTTAATGTAGGTCTTGCAAACAAAAGACTGTCTTCCATTTTCTGGGTTGTGTGACTTCTAAAAACTCATGTATTATTTTTAGGTTGATAAAAGAAGCTGGCAAGCAAGATCCAGAACTGGCTTACATCAGTAGCAATTTTATAACTGGACATGGCATTGGCAAGAACCAGCCTCGTAATAAGCAGATGGAAGTAGAATTCAGAAAACAGGAAGAGGTAACTTCAAGAAAAATAATTGAAACTAGCAGTACCTTCAGAATCTTTTGTGGTTTTTTTGTTCTTTGTGTGTGTGTGTGTGTGTGTGTGTGTATGTCTTTAAAAATAAGCCAAACCAGCAGGCAGAGGGTGGGGCATAGTCATTGGAAGCTCAGGGAGTACCTGTGGCTTAACAAATAAGCATAGTATCGGAGATACACATGTTCTTAATTTAGAAAAAACAAACCATTTTTGGAGACATTGCTATGTTGCATTACAGAAACAGAAATTAAAACTTGTAAACATGTAAAATCATGTTTGTGTCTAGTCAGATCATTGACCATCTAATTTTTCTGCATTGGGTTAGTAGTAACACAGTAGTAGTACAGTAATACTGTGAAGAAAATAAAAATTCCTGACATTTTCAACAGTTAAGCTGGTTTTAATAATTATCTTTGCTATAAATGAATGTGATACATCATTAAATGATATAAATATAAAACACCATTATTTTTATGTCACTTAAAGCACATAAAGTATTTTGAAAGCAAATGCATTTATCCCTCACCCCTGGCTGGATTGTCCTTCTGACCTCCCTCTGTCCCCTCTCCTCCCAAAAAAAACCACAACCCTTTCCTCAGTGTTGTTTAGTAAATGGTATAAATATCAGAATTACCAGCCCTAGAATGTGCTCCATCCCCCAAGGATGTTTCAACCTCAGAAATGACTAGAAAAGGTGCTGTGCTCAAAGCAGCATTTTCTTTTTATACTGCAGCTGAAAAACTAAATAAATAGGTGGGATCCTCTCCATTGCTGGTGGCTGTAGTAGCTTCTTGGACTCATGTAATTCTGCATACTAGATTTGATTCCTAAAAATCTGCCTGTTCTGATAAATAGTCTTGCTGTGTTTCTGGTTTTTTGTAATAGTTTTATATCTGCATATTTAGACAAGTTTTTTGAATGTCTGATCCACTCACCTTTTTTTTTTATTGATTTTTGATTAATCTGATGATGGAAACAGATCTCGGACTACTCTCTCAAATTTGTCTTCGTTACTTTTGCAGGTTCTTAGAAAATTTCGAGCACATGAGACTAACCTGCTTATTGCTACTAGTATTGTAGAAGAGGGCGTTGACATACCAAAATGCAACTTGGTGGTGCGTTTTGATTTGCCCACAGAATACCGTTCCTATGTGCAGTCAAAAGGAAGAGCTAGAGCACCAATTTCCAATTACATTATGTTAGCAGACACAGACAAAATCAAAAGTTTTGAGGAAGATCTTAAGACATACAAAGCGATTGAGAAGGTATGAGGTCAAAGGAATGTGCCTGGTTTTGTTAAATGTGTCATAGTATTTTTTAAGGGAAAAGTCTCTCATCATGTTCTGTTCTTGAAATGTTAAGATCCTCAGAAACAAATGTTCAAAATCTGTTGATACCAGTGAAACTGAAACTGAACCCATTGTTGATGATGATGATGTATTTCCACCCTATGTGTTGAGGCCAGATGAGAACAGTCCAAGAGTTACTATTAACACTGCTATTGGACACATAAATAGGTAAGAGGCATATTCACTTTTTACTACTTATCTTCTATTAAAAGTTTCTTATTCTGTCTCACAACATGGAAGCATAGGCTGGGGCATTGTACACGTGTCCTCTTAGGAATCTTGACAGGATCTTCAGTAGTTTGAAGGGATAATTTACTTTTTGTCTCTTTCTCCTACAGAGGTTCTAGCTCTGATAATAAATGTAGTGATAGTGATTCTTATTCAATTAAAAGCTACTATGAAAACACTCAGTTTCAAAATTATTTTAAAAGTAAGATGATTTGGGGTTTTTTTTTTTCCTCGCTCTTAATGAGCTAGCTTTAAAAATAAATAAATCAAAGTGACTTGTTAAAGCTGTAGTAAAATCTTCCAGTTCTAATATGCCTATTTGTAATAGCAGTCTGTTGCCATGTTTAAAAACAAAACCAAAGTAAGCTGAACATAATACAAGTCCATGAGACAGGATGGTAAACTTCCAAGGGAGCTAGCCAAATACCATCTTTGTAAGGCCATGGCAATCAGAGTTGGTCCTCCGTGAGAAGAGAAGGTAAATGTTATGACACTTTAAAAAAGTCATGGAGGAAGACCCAGGGAGCTGCAGACTGGTCAGTTTTATCTTAGTCATATGGAATATTATGGACTAAGTCCTCATGGAAGCTGTTTCCAGGCACAAGGGAAAAAGAGGTTGGCAGCAGTCAACAGTTTTATTGAGGGCGGTGTTTGCCCGACCAGCCTTGTATCCTGTGTGATGAAGTGATTAACTCTGTGAATGGGGGAAAAGCAGTGAAAGTCAAAAGCTTTTGATGCAATTGCTCTAGTACCTAAGTAGCCAATTCTTGCAATGCAGACCATTTAGGTGGACTCGCTGGTAAATAAAACCTGGTAGTCAGATTCGAAGGGTGTAATGGTAGGTGGTTCACAGGCTAGCTGGCAGCTGGTTATATGTGGCATTACCCATGGGCCATTAGGAGGTCCAGTATAGTTCAACGTCACCATATATGCATTTGATACCAAGTTGAGAGAGGGAGAAGTGAGTGTGGTGGAGGAAAGGCTGCCATTCAGAGGAGGAACCATGACAAATAGGAGGAATAGGACAACAGTAAACTCAAGAGATTAAACAAATAGAAATGCAAACTCTGGGACGTGAGACGGAATAGTCTCATGTGTCATTACAACCTTGGAATCACCTTGATGGAGACCAGCTTTGTAGTAAAGGACTTGGAGGGCTTCTGCTCAGTAGTTAGTGGAATATGAGTCAGTAGTGTGCCCTTGCAGTGCTCAGTATGGCCTGAAGTAATCTTCTGTATTGTTTACACCAGTAAGACAAGATTCCACTGAAATATGCTGAGGTTTCAATTTGTAGGTTTTGATGATTTGTAAAATGTTTTGTCAACTTAGGTACTGCGCTAGATTACCAAGTGATCCATTTACACACCTGGCTCCCAAGTGTAAAACCCGAGAACTACCTGATCATACGTTTTACTCTACTCTCTACCTGCCAATCAACTCACCTCTTCGAGCTTCAATTGTTGTAGGTATCTGGGGAAGTAAAAGCATGGAAATAAGTGAATATGTTCTTATAGATGTGTCTGTCACATTTCTAGAATTAGTTTAATGTTTTTAATGAAAATAACTCTTTCTTTTCCTGTATTGTGCTCTGTAACTATATTTAGATCACTGTTTGTTTCTGTTATAATCTGTTTTCCAGCAGTTACTGTTTATTCCAAAGGCAAAACTATTTAGATTTTATTCTCAATGTCTTGTTTTTTTATGCATTTATGTATCAGTTGTAAGAAAATGTCCTTTAAAGTTCTTGTGATTTTGCCTTCTGTAGAAAAACAACATAAGCCTGAATATCTCCACAAAATTGCCATCATTTTTTAAAAACAAATTTGCTTCCCTAATATGTTTGTATTAAATTAAACTAATTAAATGTGTTTAATAAATGATGTGCTAATCAACCAAAATTTTTAAGAAATATGTAAATGTTTATAGGGTCCTCCAATGAGTTGTGCAAGACTGGCTGAGAGAGTTGTAGCTCTTATTTGCTGTGAAAAACTGCACAAAATTGGTAAGAACTGGAAAAGCAACACGTCTTTGGTAAAGAATGTTTTGTAATTGAGAAATTGAACATGGTACCTGTATATATTCATTTCTGCTATAGCTATCTGTATAGCTTCCTTTCTGTTACCTTGTTTTGTGATGTGATCAGTAAGTACACGTCATGTACTTACTGATGTAGCTTACACCTTGTAAGTGAAAGTTAAATTTTCCAGAGGTATCTTGCTATTTAACATATTTTGTCTTAAACAGCAAATGCAATGGTGATACAAGACACAGGTTTTGACCTAAAATATACTTAATAAAGGGGAAACGAGTCTTGTTCTCTACAAGATATTTATTGTAGGTCAGGGACTACATCCTGCAGCCAAACCCCCCTTGTTTTTTAAAGTCAATTGTAACAAATTAAAATATAAAATATACAGCTCTAACTTTGCTGTATTCTCTGTTGTATCATAAGTCACATTTTAAAAATAGGATATTGTAGGATTACTTAAGCTCTCTTGTCTCTAGTAAGTGTAATGGAGCATATTCTTTATTGTGGAATGTTTTAAAGAGAATGCCATGTTATGGGAGCTTTGATGAAGTACAGAAGTATTTATCTTTTAAGCAAAAAAAAATTGTAGATCTGGGGTTTTTATTTTTTTCTGTCTGGGTTAAACCTTTTGATCACTGAATTCATACCAATAAAGGTATCCAAGAGTAATACCATGATGACTCAACTCAGTGTTGAGAGTGCACATTCAACAGTAATTAATTCTCTTTTTAGAATGACACAGAAATGTAACTGTTCCCTCTTTCTTGGCATAACTCTGTGTGAGTAATTTTTAAAAGAGTATTTCAGTCACTAGTTGTTTTTTATGGGCAAAAAGAGTTTATTTTCCTTTATATTTTCATTTTAGAATTAAAAATTAATTAAAATTTTTACTGTAGATATGTATTTTTGACAAAAATCCAACCTTTATCACAAAAAAACTTTCCCCAAAGTTACACTTTCAGAGCCTTGCAGTACTAAGTATATTTTAAAAACTTAGGTGAGGTGTTTTCATGAGCAATCATATCTGCTTCATAGTATGAAGGAACCAAGATGTGACTATTCATAACGCTATTTCTTTGTACTCTTTCATAATATTCAGGTGAACTGGATGATCATTTGATGCCAGTTGGTAAAGAAACGGTTAAATATGAGGAGGAGCTTGATTTACATGATGAAGAAGAAACCAGTGTTCCAGGAAGGCCAGGCTCTACAAAACGAAGACAGTGCTATCCTAAAGCTGTTAGTATCACTCACTGCTGTCCATATCGCCAATCAAATGCTTTACATGCTGATAAAACAAAATTGCCAACTTCTGATCTTATATGATAAGAATCTTTTACAACAAGTCTTGCATTTGTGGTAGAAATATTATGCAGTTTTAACTGTTTGGAAGCTTGGACTGTTATCTGAATGAGCTTATGGGACCATACGCTTTGGAAGCGTGCCCCTAGTTCAAAGAATGTACTCCTCTTGTAAAGCTTGTTGACTCTGTATTAGCCTAGTATGGAAATAACTGGGAGGAAAACTTGTCGTGCATTAATAAACTAAAATCTTTTAAGTTTTCTGGTAAATATATTAGAGGAAAGGAAGAATTATTTGTTTTCTAGACAAATAATTGAAGATTGAAGGAGATGCCCAGGGGTCAAAGTTATCTGCCAGGTGCTAAACACAGAATTTTATTTATTTATGTATTTATTTAATTTTTTAAAGATGCTTGGTTTAGTTTGGTAACTTTACTGGTTGAACATAGAATTTTATAAATTTTGGTTTAAATCTTAGAATATCAAATAAGTATACTTTTAATATTTTTTAATTTTAAAGTAGTTCTAAATATTATACTTAATGTGTTAAAGTGATCACATAAGATACTTGCTGTAGCTCTGTATTATTAAGTAACTTATGCTTAGATCTGCTACAACAGGTTTTAGCCACATCACTTTGTAGAATTGGATTTCTTAAGTAGTATTTATGGGGGAATGTCAAATACTTGAAAAGAAATAGAGAAAAGAAGCTTTGTCAGATTATTTGTCAACAACTCCAGAACCTTCCTTCTCCCTCTCAGTTCTTACAGGTTCTGTCTAAGGTCCTTTCAATAGGACAGGTAACTCATTCAGGATACATTGAACAGTAGCTTCTGGCAATCTCTGCATTTTATGGAGAAAGCGGTAGCCTTGGGTCGCTACCATGTAGGAGTGTCAGCACGTACACTCACAGTAGTAGGCTGCAGCACTGTGTTGTATAGTCATGTGCAGCCGTCAGCTATGCTGATAGCCCTTCATAATTCCATTCTTGGCATCTCCCACATGCCCCAGTTTTATCAGTGGTTTAAATAATCGGTCACTAGGAAATTTTAGAAAAGGACACTATGTCATCACAGACTGTATTACAGAGAGAATGACAGATGAGAAAATCTTTTTCTTGCAGAACTTCACAAACAGTTTGAATCTTTGCTCAGTGTTTCTTGGTGCTTCTTGTTCCAAGTGCCTTTCTGAGTCCTCTTACCTCACTAGTGATTGTTGGAATAGGGGTGGTTCATTAAATGCACAATTATGGTATCTCTCATTCAGAGGAGTTGATTTGTCAAGTGATGCATTATTCTTTCTCAGTTATTTTTTTTTAATACACAATCCAAGAATACTTTCCCTTGCTTTTGTCCCAACTTTTCACATCTGGAAAAGAAGCTTTGGCAAATGTTGAAGGTCTACAAGGTCCTCTTGGGCTTAATACAGTTATTAAACTTATGAGTAATTTTCCATTAAGCCAAAGCCATAGTTTTGCTACAGTATAACTTTAAAATCCAGCACTACATGTATTGCAATTTACTTTTAGATAAACAGGAGGATTTTGAGACCTACAAAGTGAGGAACTGCTACCAAACATAAAGCATGGTTTCTTAAGGTCTGTGACAAATACGTGCATCAGAGTTAAAAGTGCTTGTGGCTGTTGTGAATATTCACATCTGCAAGCTAGGTTGTTATTAGAAAACTTCTCCAGTGTAGTGCCTGGGCAAAGGGCAATGCACCAGATTTTGTTTGTGTATTTGTCCCAAGTATATAAAAAACGTTTTTGCTACTTCTAAACAGTTCTCCGGGGAAAAAGAATCCATGTTAATGAAGCTGTAAGTTCAACTAAGCTTATATGAGAATTGAATTACTGGGATGTAGGATTTTTCCTGTGCACGCACATTTTTATTTTTCTTTCCTTCCCCCCCCACTCCCCCCAGTTAAGGTCAAAGACCTTGAACATAAAGTGTACTTCAGAGTTACTGGTTAAATATGGAAATTGGCATCAAAACTTCAGTTGTGTTTATGGTGAAGTGCTCTCTGTTCTGCAGTTAGACTTGCATTTCTTACACAGGATGGATACAGAGGAGGTTTAGGAATGTAATGGAATTTGCCTCTTGGCAAAAAGGAAGATCTGGGAGCATCGTGCTCCGTTGATGCAAGTGGTCAAGCAGATCTCATGGCTGCCAGGCCAGGCTGCTGACCAAGCATTTTGTTTAAGAAATAAAACATTGCTTAAGTCCAGCTTAATTTTTTTTTTATTCCTCATTTTTAGCAATACCTTTCCAAATAAACATGTGAATTCTTGTTCAAAGAGTAGTCTTCTGGTGAATTTTGCTGATTTCTATTATGTTAGCTTTCTTTTCTTTTTTTTGATTTTTAGATTCCAGAATGTTTGAGGGACAGTTATCCTAAACCTGATCAGCCCTGTTACCTGTATGTAATAGGAATGGTGTTAACGACTCCTCTACCTGATGAGCTCAACTTCAGGAGACGAAAGCTGTATCCTCCTGAGGATACAACAAGATGTTTTGGCATATTGACAGCCAAACCTATACCTCAGGTAATTAATCTAGCACCCTTCCTTATTCTACATGCCTTACAACCCGGCGTTTTCTGCTTATTCTCCACACCTAGACTGAAGAGTTGGAAGTGACCATAAGTACTGCTTGTATCAAGTAACCTCCAGAAAATAAGCAACATTATCCATCCAGTCCAGTCACCACTTCATTTTATGTCTTTAATGGTGGAACAATCTCTTCTGTTTTTGCCAAACTTTTGGTTTACATTTTATTTTTTATTATTTTGCAGTGGCAAATTAAAAATGTTCCTCCTTTTCTGTATGAAGTATGATAGGAGTGGCATATCGGCTACAGAGATGGCCTGCAGTGCTACCTTGTCTACGTGAAAGCTGTGGTAGCAAGTGTTCTCAGCATTCTTAGTCTGCAGCAGCAGAAAAAGTAGGCCATGTTAATTGAAATTGGCACCTCTTGCTTTAGAAAGTCGTTAATAGAAAGGCATTTTCTGTGGATGAGACTCAGCTGAGGAAGATTTTTTTCAAATTATACTTTCTATTGTTTGCAGAAGAAAACATTTCAGGAATATTGCTGGTTTTCTTCATAATGGAAAATTCAGCTTCCATTTTTACTTGATCTTTCATAAAGAGAAGAGCTGTTAAACACAAGGAAAACTACTAAAAAAAATAATCAGTCATTCTTTAAGCCTTCAAAATCTCATCTATAATTTAAGGTCATCAAAGGTCAAAATTTTGCTGCAGAGTCAGGCAACCACTGCCTCAGCATGTGAACTAAATAATTGGTACTTTGTAGAGAAATCCTACTCTGGATTTTCTCTCTTGATTTCTTTTGGGTTTTTTTTTTTCTTACTTAGATTCCTCACTTTCCTGTGTATACTCGCTCTGGAGAGGTTACAATATCTATTGAGCTTAAGAAATCTGGTTTTACTCTGTCTCTGCAAATGCTTGAGCTGATAACGCGACTCCACCAGTACATTTTTTCACATATTCTTCGTCTTGAGAAACCTGCACTAGAGTTCAAACCCACAGAAGCTGATTCAGCCTATTGTGTTCTACCTCTTAATGTTGGTAAGAAGAGTGCTCTTGTTTTCTAAATATTCACTTTGAATTCCTTTAGCAACATGTTTGTTAATGTTTATGTTCAATTTCAGATGTCAGCTGTAGAAATAATACAATATGTGATAGTATGGAAGTTTGTCAGATATTTTTTTGTTACTTCTTCACAATTCCAAATTTTAACCAGGTGATGTGAGTTGATTTATAATCTGTTTCAGCAGACTACATAAGGGTCTAAAATCATATGTATGTCTCCTTTTAATATTTTTTTCTTTTTAATAATCAAATATGTGTATAGAATAAGAAAAAAAATTGTCATTTCCAACTTCCTAGAAAAGCTTAGCTTGGAAAACTCTCCCCTGAATAACCAAGTTACACACTTTCCTTTTTAAGTTGATGACTCCAGCACTTTGGACATTGACTTTAAGTTTATGGAAGACATTGAGAAATCTGAGGCACGTACAGGCATTCCCAGTACACAATACACAAAAGAAATGCCTTTTATTTTCAAGTTAGAAGATTACCAGGATGCAGTTATCATTCCACGGTGAGTATTGTATCTTTACTTCAGGTATGTACCTATTGTATTTATACAAACACTTGAAATACAGGGAATGTTATTATTATCTGCAACAGAATTGCTTGTAAGAAATGTATGCTATTAATCTGAAGCTATCTGGTGGTGTATCAAATAATTTAAAGATTTTTTTTTTTTTTTAGTCAACAGTTAATCTTACATAGTAGGATTGAAATGCTTAGACCTCCCAAGGCTCATTACTTTTTTATTAGGAATAGCAGAGTTCACCACAAAACTTGCGTAGTATTCTTATAAAACATTGCAACTTCATCAAGAACTGGCCTACTGAAACAAATCTTTATTTGGAAGATTGAGTGGGAGTCCTGTTCTTTGGTTACTGCTTATTCACACCAAAAACCAGCTAAAGGAAGGCATGGTGTTGGTAGATGGAAAAAATAACAAGTGAAAAAGATCAGTTAAAAGAGTCTTTCTATTGAATGGTAATTTAGAGGAGAAATTTACATCACTTCATGTACTGGATATGCAAAGTTTCTTCAGAATTGGTAGGTTTTGTGGAGACTTAATTAATCCCTTTATCATATTTGGCATGATGTGAAAAAAGAAATTGGACTGACTGTCTTGTGCTTGTAGCTAGTATATTGTAAACAATGGTAGTTGCAGAATATAAATGGAAGATAAATGTTAATACTTTGTTTTGGCTTCATCTGTGTTTAGACTTTTTTTTTTTTCTTCTTTAAATGCCTTCCTTCCAGTGCTGATGAATACTGTGGTAAAATGCTAGTGTAAAAAAAGTGGTGACAAACCATCACTATGTATAAGCATTACTTGATGTGATCAGAGTTAATGCCATAGAAGTAGCTGATAGGTGGTATGAATTAGCAACCACAGTTGCTGAACTTCAGCAAAGCTATGGGATTTCACTTGTCTGAAGATCTGGCCACAGTGCCTAAAGCTGTATTATTATTCCTCTCCCTTCCCTTCCCTTCCTTTTTTTTTTATTTCCCCCCCCCCCCCCCCCCCCCCCCCCGACGGGGCTGGGGTAGGTGGCTGAGTACATCTCTTATGAGAACTGCTTCATACATTAAGAAATCTCAGAATTTCAGGTACTTCTGTTTTCAGTCAGCATAAAATGGTAGAAATATGTGCTTGTCCTTCTCTATCCTACTTGGTTGTAAGCTCCTCATGGGCAGCATAAGATGGTGACTGTGTATTGGTACTGTTCTGATTGAATTCTTCAGAATAGGCATGATTGTGAATAAGATAAGAAAAAAGGACTTTCTGAAAGCTCCTTTGTCCAGCATGTTCTTCAAGGAAGAAGGTCAGACAGCCTGGGAATAAAGTTTTCTCAATCTTTCTCTTAGGAAGAAAACTAAAAAGACTCAATAATAGTGTATTAATTTTATTTAGAGATGTCTATTTAGATATTTGAATAGGAGCTTAAAATGATAGATGCAGCAGATCAAAGTATGAAATAAGCTAATATGCAAATCTAAATATTGCATGTTGGTTTAATTATTTCTTTTAATTATTATTTTCCTGTGCACTTTTAATTATTATTTTACTGCCATAGTATCCAGTGAGCATCAGTAGCCACAATAAAGGTGTTGCAGCATTCTGACTTTATTTTCCTAACATTCTGCCTATATTACAAGAACAGTATTGTCCTTGGAAGGCTTGTGAATTTACTTTACTAGATATTTAAAGTTTTGTGTTTTAACTTTATTTGGAGGATGACTTGGTTAAAATGCCAGTTTAGAAGTAGTACAATCTTTGTATGCAGTAGAACTCAATTTCTGCTGATTTTAGCACGCAGAAGACTAGACATTAAAAAGCCAAATTATAAAGTTTGATTATTAGGTGTTTGGAATTAAGAAATTATCAGTTGTAGCATTACTCTTGGAGATTGTTGTCGAGAGCTTGATTTTTGTATTAGATATTGAAGACACAAAACCTGCATTTAATTTAAATGTTTCTGTAGGTGGAATTCCATAGATTGATTCCATTCTTCCTTATCTTATAGCACACTTCTCATTTAGTATTTGAGTTAGCTAAACAGATGGTTTCTACAGTAGAAGACCCCATCAACCAAAAACCTCCAGTGAGTTATTTAAGAGTTTATCACCTGTCCACATTAGAACATGATGAACTTAGCCTTAGGGTAAGGCTTGTGCTATAACATATGCCAAAATATATATATATTTTTTTTTTTATTATTATTATTTTTTTTTTTTAGGTATCGAAATTTTGATCAGCCTCATCGATTCTATGTAGCTGATGTATACACTGATCTTACTCCACTCAGTAAATTCCCTTCCCCTGAATATGAAACTTTTGCTGAATATTATAAAACAAAGTATAATCTTGACCTGACCAATCTCAACCAGCCACTGCTGGATGTGGACCATACATCTTCAAGGTAACAACAGTCATATTTGTGTCTGATGTTTGTAGCTTGAGGGCTTATGTTTTCCAAAATAATTACTGGCTTTGGGTTGTTTTTTTTTTTTTGAGGGGTACTTAGCTTACATTATAGCAACTGTAACTTGAGTCCATTTTTTTCCAGAGGTGACTGTGCTGTCACTTCACAGTACACTAAGTTTGAATACTAAGAATAAGTCATCACTTCAGTTCTAAAAAATTAGCCTAGTAAGTTCTGTTCATCAATTATGTACTGACATTAAACTATTTTTACATGGTTTTTAGACTTAATCTTTTGACTCCTCGCCATTTGAATCAGAAGGGGAAAGCACTTCCACTAAGCAGTGCTGAGAAGAGGAAAGCGAAGTGGGAAAGTTTGCAGAATAAGCAGGTAAAACAGAAGTATCTGTTTCAAGTTGCCTCTCTCTTAACGGTGATCTGATGACTACATTTACAGGTAAAATTATTTTCTTCCCCCCTCCACTCCCCAGATCTTGGTTCCAGAACTCTGTGCTATACATCCTATTCCAGCATCATTGTGGAGAAAAGCAGTTTGCCTTCCCAGCATACTTTATCGCCTGCACTGCCTTTTGACAGCAGAGGAACTAAGAGCTCAAACAGCCACTGATGCTGGTGTAGGGGTTAAATCACTTCCTGCAGATTTCAGGTATGTATTTTTTCAATTTGCATTTTTCAATATCATGTCTGACTTGACTGGAAAACAAGGTGAAAGCTTCATCATTACTGCATGAATTTAAAACTGATACCCTTTGTTTATCTCGTGTCTGTTTTCAGTGCAACATAGTTTTAACAGACTCAGTTGTGAATGGTGAAGTTAGGTGCTGCAGTCACTGTTGTTTTCAGAATATGTATTGTTTTAAACATGTATGTGCATATAGTAGTCTTGTCTTGTGGTAATATTTTTTTGTTAACAAAATCAGCATATATCTTTACAGATATCCTAACTTGGACTTCGGATGGAAAAAGTCTATTGACAGCAAATCCTTCATCTCTATTCCTAACTCCTCTTTAGTAGAGAATGAAAATTACTGTAAGCACAGCACAATTGTAGTCCCTGAAAATGCTGCACATCAAGGTGCTAATAGAACCTCTTCTGCAGAAAACCATGACCAAATGTCTGTGAATTACAGAACATTGCTCAATGAGTCACCCAGTAAAATCCAAATTGATGTCTCGGCAGAACTTGCAGCAATTAATGGTGTTTCTTATAATAAAAATCTTGCCAATGGCAATTGTGATTTAGTTAACAGAGACTTTTGCCAAGGAAATCAGCTGAATTACTGCAGGCAGGAAATACCTGTACAACCAACTACCTCATATCCCATTCAGAATTTGTACAGCAGTGAGAACCAGCCCAAGCCCAGCAATGAATGTACTCTACTGAGTAACAGATCTACCTCAGATGGATGCCCCAAAATGGCAGTGACCACCAGTGCTTCAAAAGCTATTAATCTTTCAAAAGACAGAGCAGATGCTGAAAAGAACCCTTCCAATGGGTACTCCTCAAAAACTCTCGGTCCTAATCCTGGTCTCATTCTTCAAGCTTTGACTCTTTCAAATGCTAGTGATGGATTTAATCTGGAGCGGCTAGAAATGCTTGGTGATTCATTTTTAAAACATGCCATCACTACATACTTGTTTTGCACTTACCCTGATGCTCATGAGGGACGACTGTCGTATATGAGAAGCAAAAAAGTAAGTAGTAACAATCCATTGAGGTGATATAAAAGGCATGCTGTAACAAACCATATATATAAAAATTTTACTAGAAGAGTGAATGGCAACAGGTTGATTTAATTCCACAGCTTTACTGATTACACGTTGGGTAGCATGCATATTAGGAATAAAAATGCAGGACTACAGGATTACTGTTGCTGGGACTGTGATTGACTGAAACTGTTTTCTACAGCTTGTTTTGAAATTTAAACCAGCTGATTACCAGCCTAAGCAAGGACAGGACTGAATAGAACTAAAAGTTTTGGGCTAGTGAGGATGTTTGCTGGACTGAACACTAGAGCTGTATTGAATAGAAGCTCTTTAAAAGGAGTGCTTCAATGAAGATGTGAGAGTTAGCAGCACAGAGCCTTAGGTTGTAGCTTTATTTGACCTTTCCTTTTTTTTTTTTCCCCATCCTCAATAAGCTACTTTCCTTGAAAAAAAATTAGCATGATCTTATAGGAACACTTAAAATGAAACAACAAAAAATCTTACAGAACTGTTGCATCAAAACTTTTGAAAGTGTATTTTAAAGTAAGTATAAACAGTAGTGAGCAGAGTCTTAAGTTCTACTGTAGCTGTTTTAAAATTCTGGAATAAGCAATCATGTGAAAATTTGTTTTGTTCAGGTTTTTTTTCCGCACGTAACGTGATAGCTTGAATTAAATGTTAACGATTTTATTGTTTACCTCTAATGAAATGCATCACTGAGGAAAAAAATGATTGAATAGTTAATCTTGGAAAATAAGGAGTGCTAAATAAATTGCACAGTTCAAATAAAGGAAGTGATTGAATAATCAAGTTCAAATTTCAAGACTTTAAAAACAGAACTGTTAAAACACTCGCTACTGCCAAGTTTTAGATCAATCTACCCATAATAGCAATTATTTTTTATTCCAAATCTAGTATGAATGTTGATTATTAATACTGGTAATTAATGACATTTGTACAGGCTGTATTTACTATTATTTTAAAAGTAGCAATAATTTTATTCTGAAATGAAAATCTAATATGTCATATTTCTCTAACTGAAATTGTCACACCTAATATACTTGATCTTAAAAAATAAATAAAAAAAAAAAAAAATCTGTACCTTGCTGTGAATTGGTTGTACTATATTAAGGAAGCCTGAATTCCCTTTTGAGAACTAGAGAAAATGCATAATGGGACAAGATCTGGCTTGATGTGTAAAATTGTTTTACTCCTTTTGCATTTTAACCTATTTCTACATAAATGTGTGTCCAGAGGTTTACCAGAATGTTTTTCTTGAAGGTCAGCAACTGTAACTTGTATCGCCTTGGAAAAAAGAAAGGACTGCCTAGTCGTATGGTGGTGTCGATTTTTGATCCCCCAGTCAACTGGCTTCCTCCTGGTTATATAGTAAACCAGGACAAGAGCAACACTGATAAGTGGGAGAAAGATGAAATGGTAAGATTTTCTTTCACTCCATTGAGGAATAATTATTCATCTCTCTGCATTCTCTCACCCCTACCTCCTCCCATCCCCCAGATATTTTGCTATGTTTTCAGGAAAAAAGTAAATCTGTGTCTTTTGTTTCCTTTCTAAAACTTCACTATAACTTATGGAAAATGAGGGGAAAACTGATCCTGGCTAGAACCTGAAGTAAGGAAATTTACTGAACATCATCCAATGATTAGTTTATATATTACTAGAAAAGCAGAGAAAAAACCCTTTTTTTGCTTGTAGTTAGTATGCTTTCAGAAGTTTTTCTGACATTTCTTTCTGAAAATTTAAAAGGAATTATCATTACTAATTTTGCTGTTTTATACATGTAGGCAGAAGACTGCTTTTTAATAAATGGTGAGTTCACCTTTATAGACTGTATGAAGAGGAGTTGCTGTTTTTCATAGTGCTGAGGCAGAATGAGGATTAGAACTATCTTGAGAAAATGTTCAATTTTGGTTGCTGTTAGCTAAACCATAGGTATGACTGAGAGCTACTTTTCATCCAAAATACAGTGCTGGCTGGGACACCCTCACTGTCTATCACCAAAAACTTCAGAATGGCAGTTCTTAACGAGGAATGATTCAAATTATTTTCTGACTAAACTCGTTGTATGTTGAGAGTAAAAGTGCATGTATAAGAAACATCATTGATAGCACCAGTCAGTAGCATCATCTTTAAGTGTTTGAGGCCAGTTTGGAGGTCAGGGAAAGGGTGTGGAGGGTTTTTTTTCTTTCCCCCAATTCTGAAGACCACACTCGGATTGTAGAACCACCAGAGGGCACATGAGAGGACTGTTAGGTAAATGTACTGTGCAAATAAATATTTATTGCAGAATAAAACAACCTGATTATTGTGGTTCTGTATTTTGCCAAGACTTCAGTTCAAAGAGACTTACTGCTCTACCTTTCTAAAAATAAAGAGCACATTTGGGACAGGAGCTAATCATTGCTTTTAAAAAGCTTGCAGTTCTCTGTAACTTTTCAGTGGCCTCTTCCTCTTTGCTAGTCACTGTTTATTTGTGAATAAACCACACAATTTCAGACCAAAATGCAGACAGCGATGCAACTAAGAAGTGGGGGGTTTTTGTGCCAAGTAGTTATTTTGCTTTCTTCAGTATAATTTTCATTCTCCATGCATGGGCTGGTGGTCTATGACTGGGGCTAGAAATCTTATATCATTATGACAAATTATTACTAAAACATCCTAGTCAAATGTTGATTGTGTTTGTGTTATCAAGCTTTATTAAGGGGAAAGATCTTCCTTTCTTCATTTGATCAAATAGCAGATTTCCAAAAGGCATGAAAAAAAGCACCCTTCCATCTGTTTATCTTCAGCTTGTAAGTGGCCATAACTTACTCAAACTCAATCAAGTATTCTTTAAGGAAAGGTTTTTTCTTCTGGGGTTCATTGCTGATTTGTTTTTGAAGTGCTGTCTAATGATGAAAAAAATCAACTATCAGAATTGCTCCCTGGCTCCTTTACCTACTGTTTTTTCCCCCATCACTTAGATTTTTTTTTTTTTCCCTTAGTAAAAAAAGTGATGTTTAGGCAATGTTAGCAGGACAGCTACATTAGCTATCCTAATTAAAATTGATTTTAAGAAACTTGTGAATGAAATTGTAGTAAAAATGAAAGTTATCATTTGTTAAATCTTTGTGAACCTGTTTTGAATCATCCATATGATGGATATGAATACACAGTCATCAGAGAGTGTATTTTTATTTCAGCGATAGATATGGCAGGTGATGTGTAACAAGAAAAAGTCAGCACTAGCTCTAGTTGGGACTGCTTAAATTAATCTAATTTTGAGCATTATACTGCTTCTGGTATCAAAAATAACTATTTCAAAGCAAGTTTTGCTATCTCTTTCTGATCAGTTAAAGTTACAGAAGTCCCTGCTGTGTGTACGTGGCATGGTAGTTACAACAGCAAAAATTCTTTTGGCAAAATCTCTAAACTATGAATTTCTGTAGCCTCTTCCCCCATCACCCCTCTCCTTTACTAAACCTGACTAAGCCTGTTCCATCCTGATGAGGAATGTCATGATCTGTTTGATCCTTAGATGGTTTAAAGTGCTGCCTAGTGCACCTTACAGCTGCCACCCATCCATACCTCTAGAGAGTTGTACATTTGGCCCAAAGGGAGAGGTCCCCAGTGGTAGCATCTGGTTCACAGATTTTTGGAAGATTAAGTGACTGAGACCTACAGTGTGGCATCACAGACAGGGCAGATATTGGCTGTTTCACTTGATTCAAAATGGTGTTGGCTTTCAGGACCCAATCCAGAAAAGCACTTTGAATCTGATCTTGCTCCTATCAAATTCAGTGTCAGAATTCCCACTGACATCGGTGATGCTGGGTAGTGCTTTTGAAGTTAGGAAGACTACTTGTACATTTAGATAATATGTTCAAGTGCTTTCCTGGATTGGAGCCATGGCAAATTGTACAGCATTGTAGAGCTTGAGCATATCTGTGTTCAATTTGTAATTTGCATCAGTCTGTACCAATTTGCTGAACATGAGCAGGGAAGAGACCTAAACTTCATTAGCTTTACTGTTGTGGGTATGTATGTAAGTGTCAGAAAATTGGTGACAACTTCAACTTTTCTTTTAATTAGCGAAGGCTGTAAGTATAGCCTGAAAAAAACCCCCGAAATTTAAACAAATATGTACTTGTTTGAAGGATAGGATTAATACTAGTTGCCTTTGCATTGAGTTATTATTGTACTTTGTTATTTAATGTATATGTTAATATTCAGTTTGAAAACAAACAAAACCTATATTACACAAGTGTGCTATTTTTTCTGCTTTTCCATTCTTAGACCTGTTATATTGAAATTCTGGTAATACTCAATGTGTGACAAACTGGAGAGATTTTGTATTTAAAAACTGCAGTGCAAGTTAATAATTCTTACAGAACCAAAATTGGCCTATATCTAACATCTAATAAACAGAAAGATCACTTACTGAGCCTCCAACCCATACAGTCAAGACTGTCATGCACATAAGTGTTATATTCTTGCCAACTAATGGGCATTAGACTCTCATTTGTGATCTGTAGTATAAAAATCACCTACACTGATTCAGTAAACTTACTTTCTACTAGTTTGCCAAGTAGACAGAATTAATTTATAGCAAACTATGTTTGAGAGCATAAATCAATGTATTTTGCTGTTTCAAGTGATGATTGTTAAAGGACGAGGGTAAAGACAGTTATTTAATTGCTTTTTCCATTTTTGTGTCCCAAAACTGAGATTATCCTGACTGTAGTAAACCCTGCAAGCCTCTTAGTATTTGCCATAGAAGAATGTAGAAAGAATCTTCAGAATTACATTGATTAAACATGTAGAGAGAAGGATGCACTGTTTCATGTACTTCTCTAAATTTGTTAATTTAGAATTCTTTCTTCTGTTTACTTGGTGTGCAAGTATATGTTTAATGGTTTTAAAATTCTTGTATGTGCACCACATTCAAGCTTAAGCACGAATTCCTATGAAATGCAGCATGTTATATGTGGAATGTATGCTGTTATAGGTTAGTAATAAAGCTTTTCTATTCCAAGACCATTATTCTAACCTCAGAATGGTAGTATTAATTGAGGTTGTATTGTGCATTGGTCAGACAATGTAATTAGGAACATTAATGAAAAAAAACAGTCTTACTATTAGCAGATACTATTCAAATCTTATTCTTCTGACAGTTCTGGAATAAAAGTTTCTTATTTCCCTCTTTAGTACTGTATTTTTTGTGTTCTTTCATAGACAAAGGAGAACTTGTTGGCTAATGGTAAACTTGATTATGATGATGATGATGAAGAGGACGAAGGCCTAATGTGGAGGTTATCCAAGGAAGAAGCAGACTTTGAAGATGATTTTCTGGAGTATGATCAGGAGCATATCAAATTCATTGATAATATGTTAATGGGATCTGGGGCTTTTGTGAAGAAAATTTCTCTCTCACACTTTTCAACCACTGATTCAAACTATGAATGGAAAGCGCCCAAAAAGTCATCCCTGGGTAACGTTCAGTTTTCGTCAGATTTTGATGATTTTGACTATAGCTCTTGGGATGCTATGTGCTATCTGGATCCTAGCAAGGCTGTTGAAGAGGATGATTTTGTAGTGGGCTTCTGGAATCCATCAGAAGAAAACTGTGGTGTTGATGCAGGAAAACAATCTATCTCCTATGACTTGCATACAGAGCAGTGTATTGCTGACAAAAGCATTGCAGACTGTGTGGAAGCCCTGTTGGGCTGCTACCTGACCAGCTGTGGTGAAAGAGCTGCTCAGCTTTTCCTGTGTTCATTGGGGCTGAAGGTGCTCCCTGTAGTTAAAAAGACTGATTGGGAAGGCACTTTGTGTGCTACCAGAGAGAATTGTAACAGTGAGCAGAAAAATCTTTCACCGAACTCAGTTTCTGCTTCTGTAGCTAATTCAGAGCCTTCTCTGTATAAAGACCTGGAGTATGGCTGTTTGAAGATTCCACCGAGGTGTATGTTTGATCACCCAGATGCTGAAAAAACCCTAAATCACCTTATTTCTGGTTTTGAAAACTTTGAGAAGAAAATAAACTACAGTTTTAAGAACAAGGCTTATCTTCTTCAGGCATTTACTCATGCCTCGTACCATTATAATACCATTACTGGTAAGTTGTCTTGAAGAAGCTGTATATGTTGTGTTCCCATATGTAGTCTTTTTTTAGGTATCGTGTTACTTTAAGAACTCAATAGTCTCTGAATACAAAATCCTAGAAAATAATATCTTGCCCCTTATTTAGAGGGGGATAATTGTTGAAGCTGTATCTCAAATTATTAGTCATATTTTGACGAGATGCAAGAGTTACTGAAGCCTAACCAAGTTTTGGGAAAAAGCAGCATTTTTCGTCTCTGGTGCTGTATCACTGCTTGTATATGACTGACATTAGATCCTCATTTAGCTAAAATAAGTTCTTGTAGAACTCTGGAACCAAACTGCAGTGTACTTCTAGAAGTAGTGATCATTTTTGCAAATATATGTAGCAAATTTATTCCATAACTCCAAGAATATTACCCTTTTACTGTACTTCTGAAGATGGGAAGTAGACTATACAACTTTTATTAGCTGAATAGCCTGTAGGATAGCAAAATATGGAGAGTTCCGTTTGAAGTTGTGAACTGGAAGGCTTAATTTAAGTCTAGGCATTTTATTGAGTAAATATTTAAAGTCAAAGTTTGAAGCAGTTGACTACACCAGACTAAATATAAATTTCAGGTTAACTGCTTAATGTTTCTGTGCACAATCTCATAAAAGATTTTACAGCAGTACAAATTTGTATTTCTGTAATCTTCTTGAATTACTTTTGCTTATACTACTTAATTTAGTATTCTTTCATTCTAAAACTTTAAATGTTTTCCTGTGATAATATGCAATTAAAAATAAACCATGGTAAAATTCCAGCCTTATTTGAAGTGAATGGCAAATTCCTGTGCAGTCAGCAGTCTGAATTTTTCCCTGTAGTGAATTGGTTCCTTATTCCAAGAAGTAGGAAAGCTCTGCTTTAATTAAAAAATAAGTAATTTTGAAATGTTGCTACGTTGAGAATCAGTTCTGATAAAACACAGAAACACTCCTTTCCTTTTTCATTCTAGATAATATTACCCACATATATATTTACTTTTTAGAAATATTGCACAAAACATAGAAGGTGGTTGATTCCTTATTTTATATATATAATAACAAAGAGAAAACCGTGAGGCATACTGTCTAGATTAAATTACGTTGCTGAAAGCAACAACTTCTTATTCCATTTCTATTTACCAAGTAAGAAAACTGCGAATTGCTGTTACCTGTAACATTTTCTTTTAAGGAGTAGCTAGCAATTGAGATCTGGCAGCATCTTAGGTTCAGCTGCTATAAAAGCAACTTGGTACTAGCCATTTCACTCTCATGTTACTTTTGTAATAATTTTGTCTTCCTTCCTTTACCCACCTACCCCTGTTTGCTTTTAAGAGGGGCTTTTGCTTTTGTTTATATTGTAAAAATAGACCTCCATAGCTCTCCATTACTGTGTCCCCTGTCAATTCAAACAGCAAAGGCTGCTTGGCAATTTTATTTTCCAGTTTAAAAGACCTATTCTAAATGAGAATCTTTGTTCAATGCTTTTTGAGAAGTCTAAATGTATGGAAAATTAAATGAAAAATCTCAGATTTTGTTTCCCCTGCTTTTAATACATTGATTTCTTTATTAATTTTTTTGAGATTTAATTGTTATCATTTTCAGATCATCCTGCTGGTAGAATCTCTTGGTTTTACTTTTTTATGTTTCTCAGCATAATGTGAAGATCTTAGGTAAAAGCATTAATTGATTATAAACACAAGTATTTCCCTTGCCTGGCAAGTTAACATTTAGTTCAGAAGTGGCTTTATTATTAGATATAACTTTTATTTTTTTTCTGGGTTATTTTGGTTGGTTTGTTTGTTTGTTTTGCTTTTTGTTTTTTAAATAATTCAATAACAATCTCTTTAAACACAAAGATACCTGTTTTAAAAAAAGCCAAATTATCTTCTCTGCACACTGGTTAGTTTGTGAAATTTACATGGCAGTGTACCAGACCTCTTATCCAGAAAGGCCTGGAAAGAATGTGTGTGTGTTTAAACTTAATTGTGGTGATATACATTCTTTTATTTCCAATGCTTTAAGATTGTTACCAGCGCTTAGAATTCCTGGGAGATGCAATTTTGGACTACCTCATAACCAAGCACCTTTATGAAGACCCACGGCAACACTCTCCAGGAGTTCTTACTGACCTACGATCTGCTCTAGTCAATAATACCATTTTTGCATCATTAGCTGTAAAGTATGACTACCACAAGTACTTCAAAGCTGTCTCTCCTGAACTGTTTCATGTTATTGATGACTTTGTGCAGTTTCAAATGGAAAAGAATGAAATGCAAGGAATGGATTCTGAGGTTAGTGAAAGTAGAAGTGCATTCAGTATCTGAATTGAAGCATGTCACTGGATTTCTCAGCATGGTGCACATTTTTGTAGTGTTTTAGTTTTATGCACACAGCAGCCAAGAGGCTGGCTCCCAGTAATAAAGTGTGCAGTGCAATATGCAAAGTAAAATACAATCTCCAGAAAGTATAAAGTAAATAACATTCAGAAAATAATTAAATTGGAACCCGTTTATCTCTTGATTTTTCTATGACACTTGATTTCAGTCACTGTTTTGCTTTTCTGGTGTTGTTAGAATAACATGGGGGCTGGGGAAAACACTTAGCTTGCTTTCTTTGCTGACGGATTGGAAGCACTAGTATATCATAAAATTGTGATGAAGAGTTACTAAGTCACATAATATTGACTCGGGATAGGATATCCATGCAACATCATGAACAGTACTACCATGGCACAATGCTGGGACTATTTAATGTAGCACACTGACAGAGATTTCCACTGTTTCTCTTCTGATGATTGCTTCTGGAGCAGGTGTTACTGCAGTGTACTCAAGTGTGTTTGATCTGAACCTAAAGCCTTTGTATCTGCTGGCCAGGGAAACTTTATATGCATCTTTCAAATAAACCACATGAAAAATAGTATAACTGAAGACCTGCAAACACAGATCATATCTGCTGTGCAGGAAAGCTAATGATAATGAATGTTTATTTGCTAGAGTATGGACTAAAACTAACTCATTTAGATAAGCTGCTCAGAAAATGTATGAGAGCAAGGGCCTTGCGAGTCAAATTCTAATCAGAGTCCTGGAAGAGATGGACTTTCTCATTATCCTTAATAGTTTGTCTTCTGAAAAACTGACCAGTCTCCGTCTGAGAATACTCCAGCACTAAATAAACATGTTATCATTGTCTTTAGTAATTTCTTCTTTCTGATACACAATTTAAAAGCTTGGGAATCAAAATACTTCAGTTACATATATGTGTTTACAGCCATTGCACTCTGTTGAAGAGTGAAATCCATTATGTTTTATGGGAAGATTCAGGAAACATTGACTAAGAAATTTGTCACTGGAATTTTGATAATATAAATTAATTTTCATCAGAGGATCAAATTCTGTTATCCTTCTTGCTTTCTTCACAGTATGAGTATGAAAAGGCTAAAAACTTATTTTAAGAACTCGTAGTGATTTTTAGCTTTGTTCAGTTTCTGCTAGTATGCAGAAAGATTGCCTAGAAACTTCCACCAAAGTTGCAACCAAACTGTGTGATAGCTGTTTCAAATAAAATTCTTGTTTCACTCTCCCTACGCCTGCTCCCTATCTTGGTCTGGCACTGAATTACTGAAACTCTTATTTCATCAGAGTTAATGCAAGAGTCTTTGTTTCTGCAATTCATGCCAGCTAGACTGGTTTCCATGTGTGTCTCCACGTCATCTGCTTTTCTTTTTTCAAATCTCACTCCTGAAACATCTGTTGTCCCTTGCCTTATAGCTCTTGGTTTCTTTCTCCTTCTGTTATTTCAGTGTAACTCAAAAGTGCTTCAGTTTGCACTTGGTATGAAATATGCTATTCAAAACAGTTGAATTTGGTTTTTAAGATCAAAATTCCCATTTGGAATGTGTACACATCAGGTCTGACTTCTTTGATTTATTTTAGGTGGAAATATTGGGTGGGACTAGTTTATGAAGTAGTATGGTGACTCTGAAGAGGACTGAATCGGGTTTTAATCCCCACAGAGAGGCCAAATGGAGTGAGAGGGTAGCTGCTGAGGGAAAAGACAGAGAAACTCATTTTTCTTTAGGCAGAGTAATAGTCAAAAATGTTGTTTTCAGGTTACTTTGTTAAATGTATTGGAGATGTTTTTAGTAAAGGATTAGATTAACTCAAGACCTTTAAGATATAAACTGAGAGTTTAGTTTTAATAAAGTAAAAGACTGTTGTCACAAATTAGTAGCATAGAGGAAGACACTGCCTGCTACGTTTAAAAAAAATACCTAAGTGTGCCTGTTAGTTCAGTCTGATGTTGCTGGTTATCAGTTACTAACAACTTATTTTGCTAATGCTTGTTTCATGCTTGTGTTCTGGGGTAAAAGACGTAAGGAAAGGTACGTCCAACTTTCATCCAGAGGTTAGATTTGCAAATTTTAAAGTCTCCTTCTATGAGATGTCTGAATTCTTCCTTTGTTACGAGTAGCTTTCTAGTATTAACTGATAGAGCCAAGTCTGTTTCTTATTGGAAAAAACAGACCCATGGTGAAATCCTACAGAATTATTACAGGAGGAATTCACAAAGCATGTAAAGTCTCTGTATGCGATGGTGTTTGGGATTTTTTTTTTTTTTTCCACATTTGAAAAATGATATATCCAGCAACTTGATTTCATTGGGGAATAAAAGAACCATTTCACTGTGGAAAGTTGTCAATGAAAAACTTAAAGGAAGCAGCTCAGGATAGGATGTAAGAGATCTTACATTTCTGAAGATCTTTGTTTTATTTTAAAAGAAGCAATTGTTTCTCTCTCTTCTCCTCCCCTTCTTTCTCTCCCCCTTTTCCCCCCCCCGGCTTTTTTTAATTACAAACAGCTCAGAAGATCTGAAGAAGATGAAGAAAAAGAGGAAGACATTGAAGTACCAAAGGCCATGGGGGATATATTTGAGTCCCTTGCTGGTGCCATTTACATGGATAGTGGAATGTCTTTGGAAATGGTTTGGCAAGTGTACTATCCAATGATGAGGCCGTTAATAGGTATTGTCAGCTTTCAGAAAAAAAAAATAAAAAATTAAGTGCCATCTGCTGTGAAGAGAACAAAACTAATTTTTTTTTTTTTTCCTTCAAATAGAAAAATTTTCTGCTAATGTGCCCCGTTCCCCAGTGCGAGAGCTGCTGGAGATGGAGCCAGAGACAGCCAAATTTAGGTAAGAATAGACTTAATTTGGTACATGCTGCCATTAAATGTTTTTAAGCTGTGCCTCATAAACTACTGAGGATTTTTCAATTTTGTTAATTATTTTTAATTTCTTTTGCACTAGCATGATCATTGTGCTCACTGATTTTTTTTTTTTCCTTGCACAACTTTCTGAGCAAAGTAATGATTTCTATTTAACTATACTGCTTTAACTTCTGTAGAAAAGAGAATGTAGGTCTCTTATTTCACATTAACTTGCCTAGGCAGTAAGTAATCCTTGTGTGTTTTTGCAGTCCTGCAGAAAGAACTTACGATGGAAAGGTCAGAGTAACAGTGGAAGTTGTAGGAAAAGGAAAGTTTAAAGGTGTTGGCAGAAGCTACAGGATTGCCAAATCTGCAGCTGCGAGAAGAGCACTACGAAGCCTCAAAGCAAATCAACCTCAGGTCCCAAACAGCTGAGACTCCTCTTAAAAATAAATAAAATGGAGGAAAAAAACACATACAAATAAAGCAAATTTTTAAAAATGTTGATGTTGAGAGGAACAAATTGGAAGACAGAGTTTAAAGTTTGTTTGATAACAGAATAGATAACAAAACATTTAACATGTATAAAATTTTGGAACTAATTGTAGTTATAGTTTTTTGCGCAAACACAATCTTGTCTTCTTTCCTCACTTCTGCTTTGTTTAATCACGAGAGTGCTTTAATGATGACATTTAGCAAGTGTTCAGAATAATTGTTGTCAGGTCTTTTTGGTTTACTTTTATTGTCAGTACAGCTTTGCTTAGTGTTAGAAAGCCAGGGAGCTTACGCCTAATGCAGTTGCTAGATTTATATATAGTAATCTTGAAATTCTTCAATCTGTGCACTAGTGCCAGTCATAAAGCAGTTGATAAACTGTACTGGATGATTTGGTATAAGAAAGAATAAGTGTGCCAGTATTCTCCTTTTTTCTTTCTTTTTCTTTTTCTTTTTCTTTTTTTTTTTCTCCTCTCTCCATGTCATCTTTTTACATTAAGATGGCATTCCCAATCATTATTGCACTTATTTGTTAGGGACAGATTTTAATTGAAATGGCTGGCATACTGGTAGAATGAAGCCTCAGTTTCCTTATGCCACACAGTCTTGCATAAAAGAAGGTTCTTGCCTTAAAAATAAATAAACCCTCATGAATAATTTTTAATTTCTGATCTTTTTTGGAACAAACAGTTTTACATTCCCTTCATTTTATTATGTATTTTCCAATGATACAGCTCTATATTTACAGTACAACTCATTATTATAGCTGTGACTTATTACAGGATTATAATAGAAATTGTATTCATATATATGTAATTAGGTTATTTTTAACAATTCTGAGGAGGTGGTTAGTCTACAGTTTTTTTTATACCATAAACAAAGTATGGTCTTTGGCTAAAATTCCAGTTTTACACAAACCTGCAAGCTAGATAGTTCCAATACTGGAAACAGTAATGAATAATTGCACAGTGCAAACTGTCACTCTAACAAAATAACCTTAGACATATCACACCTAAAATATGCTGCAGATTTTATAGTCAATTGGTTACGTATTTAACAAACAGAGCACCTTTACACTTAGAGATATTTCCACATAAATTTCTTACTGTACTTTTCAGAGTTGCATGCATATTTCACCTACCAAAGCTGTGCTGTTAAATAACATGAAAGTTGATGTTTGAGATATAACTGCCGTACTTTTGATACATCTGTGATTTAGGTCCTTAATTTAGAGAAACTAGCTCATTGGTGTTTTGGTCTGCTGGGGTGGGGGGGAAATCATACTTTTGTTTTTTAGGCTTTGCCTATACTTCTTTAATCAGATTTTTGTAGGCACTCTTCACTTAAATACCTCAGTTCTTTTTTTTTTTTTTTTTTTTTTCTTTTCTTTTTCCTTCTTTTTTTGCATGCATTGTTTTTTTCTGTTTTGGTGCTATGTTTATATATTATGCTTGAAATTTTAATTTTTGCACTGTAACTATAATACCTCTTAATTTACCTTTTAAAAAAGCTGTGGGTCTCGTATTCCCACCAATATCAGTAGAGGTTTGCTGCAATTTTGCCCTGTTAATTATGCTTGAAGTTTGAGAAAGCAGAGCAAGGTGTTTTAACGTTTTCCAGCACAATAGTTTCAACTTGATGCTGTCTCTTATGTATTAAATTACAAATAAATACTGTATTTCCTGCTTTTAAACCCTATTCTTTCCTCACAAATGCACACTAAAACAAAACAAAAACTGTCAGCTCTTGCTTTCTTAACAAAAAAATTAAAATAAATGCCTTAGTGACAAGGGGTAGACATTAAGCTTTTCTGAAATACAGTTTTCAAAAGTTCATATGTGTTCTATCTCAGTCACTTTTCATTCTGCGAAAAGGACCATTCTTGTATTTGAAAGCAACGTTGTTCCAGTAGTCAGACCAAGAATTAAAATAACTAGCTTATAAAAAACTCTAACATTTGTTTAGTACTTCAGTCATGAAAATATAACAAGGAGGTATACGACCTTCAAGTCTTGATGTATATAAAACAAATGTGGATGAGATGGAACAGTAAAAACATGCAGTCTAAATTTCCAAAGGTAAATTGCTTTGAGTTAGCTGTTTTAAAAAAAAAAAAAAATAGTCAGCAGTTTAAGTTATAGCTCTCTTCTTGTGGTAGGAGTGAAGTTTCTTAGAAAAAATACATTATCACTAATGTTAACAATTTTGTGTTTCTGGCTGGATGTCAATCAGCAGATAAAATCAGACCATCCAGAAAGTCTTCAGTAGTTTTAACTGCATTATGAAAAAATAAAATTTAAATTGGTCTTTCAACACCTGAAATTTTTTACTGATTGTTACAAGGTTATAGATTCTCAGGGGTTTCTGGTAATTGTTAGCAGTAAAGTGCTGCAGAGTGTTTTAATGCAAAGAAAATGAACTGAACTTGCTCTGTGTTTCAGAATAGTTTAATGATCACTTTGTTACTAGATAAAACCTATGAATTGGAAATCTGAAATGTGTAGTGGCTGACTATAAAGTAGTTTCTGCTGCTGATGCATTTTTAATGCATTTTAAATGCCGTAATTTTTTCCAGTGTGACCTCATTGAAATATTTTTTATCCTTTGAGATAGAAAATTCATATTAGTTTCCATGTTATACATCTGTGTGTTTTACCCTACAGTTGATATAATTTTGATATTGGACAGTGTATGCTATTAAAGACCTAAATCTGATTGTTTGAAGGTTGGGCTCGAAATCACTTGACATGCTGTAAGCACAAGTGTAAGCGGACTGTTGCAACCCATCTTCAAAAGCAACCACACAGGCTCATCATAAATAGTGTGGGGGTTAGTTGGCATGAACCTTGTTTTTTTTTTTTAATCTAAGTCCTGTTATACTGTACTTTAAACAGTCCTCCTAACTATGCTGCGTTTTTATTTTTATGGCTTTTTTTGCGCTGTTCTGTTCATGTAGCACAAATAAGCATTGCACTTGGTACCATGCTTTACCTCATTTCAAGGAAAAAAATACTTAACAGAGAGGAAAAATGTGGTTTGGCCTTGCTGCTGTTCTGATTTACTGAATTTGAAAAAGATAATTATAATGCCTGCAATGTGTCATTTACTTGCACAACTTAAATAGGTCATTTGTAATGTCTGTGGCATTTTTACTGTATGTGGAAAAATACAACAGAGATGTGTAACAACTCTTGATTGTATTTTAAAGCTATTGTTTTTCTACTACATCATTTTACTGTTATGTGAAGTAATTATAATTAGAATGACCTCTGACACTCCAGTAATTATCTCTGAACAAACCAACATATTATGTGTATGATGTAGTTTTTGCGAGAAGACAGCCCCTAGTAATTTGGTCAACCTCAACTAAATCTCTGCTCAGTCTGAGTATTGAAGTGCCCAGTAGCGACTTCTGAAGTGTTTGTTCAGCTTGATGCTGCTAAAGTCCATACAGAAAAAAAGCCTACTATTTTTGAGTCTCATTACACAATAGTATGTTGTGACTGCAGAGTACAGAACTTGGACAAGACCAGTTTCCGTGCTGGGGAGGAATATAGTGGTGGCCCAGGGATGATGTGCCAGATCCTCAGCCAGTGCAAATTGATGTGGTATCGTTTTAATCAGTGGAACTGCATTCTTTTACGTACCTGAAGATCTTGTGCTTATATGTATGTTGCAGAGTTTGGGTTTTCCTCCTTGTCAGCAAATACAGAACTGGAAATGTGGGGGTTTTGTTGCTGCATATGACATAACTATGCTGTGTGCATTTATCTCTATAGAAAGTGAAATCTTTGTGTCCCAGTCACAGCACCACACGTAATCCGAAAATGACAAATAGCATTGTGGTCTGCTGTGATACTACACTCGCCTCTGTCTGACAGTATTCTGGATCTGTATAGTTTGGGTGGGGTTCCCTACAAAAGTGTTCTCATGGAAATCTGTATTTTTTGCATGGGTGAAGCGAGAAGGATTTTGATTTTTGGTACTTAATTACTGACATTGATCCTTTTCCAATTGCTCTCATTTTCCAGAAGTTAATTTCTTTTGTATTAGGTTTAAAACTTAAAACACTACAGTTCATGACCATGAAATATAATCTAAATATCAACTGTAACTCAGTCTGAATTATATTAGCAAATATCTAGAGGTCATTGTAGTATACTCCACTAGCAGTTAAAATTAACTTCTGTCAAAGCTAACTACATTTCTTAAAAATAAATTTTATCCAATAAAATCATTGGGTTTTTTCCCTCTTTTATTTGAATGGCAACCACAGACTACTTTAATTGCTTTGTAGATGCACTCTGAATTTACTGCAGCAGCAAGTTGGAGAGAAAAATGTTTGTGAACAAGAGTTGGAAATTGCAGGCATTTTTATTGTAAATAGTTTGACTGAAAAGATGGTTAAAATCAAGTAGAATGAATAACAAATATAATTTGATGGACAATAAAATATTTACCATCACATGCTGCAGCTGTCTTTAAGGGACATAAAATGTAATTCATTCATACTGTAATCATGCTGCAGAAGTTTGCAATCTGCACCTTATGGATCACAATTACCTTTAATAGTTTTTTGTAATAATTGTAGCTGAGTATATCTCCAATAAAGTTATGGTCTGTTCACCTTGGATTGTCTTTTTGCTTTTGTTTTTACTTCCTCTGAATCTTCCCGTAAATCTTGTAGAGTTTACAAAAAATCACTTTTCAGTCTCGGTCTAAATAATAAAAATAATTTGTGAAAACATTCTTTCTTGACCTTGGTTGAAGACAAGTCTGCTTGTCTCCTTCCTCTGATGAATGAACTGTCTTCATAGCTATGTGAGTAAAGACTCTTCAGGGACACTCAGGTTAAAAATGATGGTGTACGTGTTACAATTTGATCTCTGTGTTGACCATTATACCTGCAAAATTTCTGTTGGAGCTGGGAGGCCCCAGAGCACAAGGGTTCAGCGGTGGGTTTGCACGATTCAGCACCTGTTTTAAGAATAACATGCTTTTAAGAATACTTACTAATAGTCTCAACACTAGTAACATTGATTTTACTTATTTTTTCTCTTTGCTTTTCTGTTAGTATTTCATTTACTCTGAATAGTGAAATACATGTTTGTAGAGTGTTCTGGCTGGCACACTGGTGTCATGTCTGTTTTATGGGGATGAGACAGACCTGCCAGTCAAAGACCAGGAGTCTTCCTTTTTGAAAACTTCCTAATGCAGCAGTCAGTTTCCTAGCATCTGCAGTGGGCAACTTCTACTGCACCTTTTGTCTTACGTTATGGAGGAAAGCCTGCTGAGCTGCTGACAGGCACGGTGGTACCTTTTTGTGGGCCTTGGAGGAGGGTTGAATCACCTATGTCTTTCAGTGACCGTTGGCTGTAATGAAGCAAACACTTCTCACCTGAGAATCCTGAGGAACCCTGTGGATCTTCTGTGGCTTTCCAGCTCTTTCCCCCCCGCCCCCTCTATTTTCCACC
>NW_010301787.1:0-12759 GCF_000700745.2 Antrostomus carolinensis
ATATATATCTTCTTGATCTTAAGAGAGTGTAAAAGTTTATGTATGGACTTGATTATTTTGTAGTGTTCAAAAAACAGCATATAATCAAACTATCACTGATTACAGTGCAGAATTTGAGCTGAAATACAGAAGTAGGAACATCTTGAAATAAAATGCATTTTCTTATCTGATTTTATCTTTTTTTTTTTTTTTTTTGGTTCTTTTGTCTAGCAATACAGTTAGAAGAACAAGTCTTTGGGGCTTCCTGAGAAGCGCTCAAATCGTTTAAGAAGCTGAAAGATTAAAAATTACTTTAGCTAACTTTTGTTCTCTAAATGTTGAGGAGTTTTTTGTTTGTTTTCATGATCCATTGGCCCTGGTGGTCCCTGACTTTAGACTGGGAAACTGATGTCAAAGATATGTCCCTCTCTTCTGGACATCTCCTGTGTGTCAATATATTAGATTCACATATCTGATAGGGAAATACTTAAAAGTGACTTATTTCTGATGCAGAGCAGGAGAGAAAATAGAAGCAATTGCTCTTTCCCCCTCACTTTGTGTCCTAATTCTTAATTGGGAAATTACCAAAATTACTTTCTTAGAACCTGAATCTAGGACAGAGAAAGTAATGTGACGGAGAAGCTTTTTGGTACCTAGGATTGAATTTTTTTATGGGGTATGCAAAAAAAAAAAAAAAAAAAAAAAAAAACTTAGCAGCAATTCAGTGCACATCATGCTATGGCACATTTCACCTAAAACCTGCATATTTGTATGGGTATGTTCTGTCTATTCATCTTCAATAAAGCTTTTATAAGTGAGAAGTACAAAGATTCTTTCAAAATTGTATCTCGTTTTGCTTTCCATTGAGCTCAACAGGAATTGCAAATGAAAAACAATTCCAAAACTGTTTCCTTCTCTCTTTTCCACCAAAAATATGTGCATAAACAATCTATTTATTATTGTTCTTTTGTTTCATATGCTACTGGCATTCAAGCAGCCAAGTTAAATGCAATTTAGTTTTATCTAGAGACACGTTCCTAACCAAATGGGCCTCCTTTCTCTCTATCCCTTATATAAAAATACAATGATGTTCCAGCCTCAAGCAATTTGAAAGATCAAGACCATCTGTTATGTAGTACTTGCAAATTATACTCTGGCATCTTTTACATGTTGATGCAAAAAAAAAAAAAAAAAAAAAAAAAAAATCCACCAACCCCTCCCCCCATTATTAACATATTTAGGATTGGGAATAACAGATTAATTTTCCCTAGCTACAAAGCTACACCTGCAGTTTTTAATTCTGATCCAACAAATCCTTGCTCATGAGAATAGTTATTATGCATGCAAATCTGGAAGCACTGTTTCAAGCCCCTGATTTCACATTAGGCCACACTGTACTTCACACTGACATGCACCATATCAGTGCCCTTCCCTGGGGCTCTCAGCCAGACAGACCATAGCTTAGATTACTCCATTGACTTGCACAGCCTTTGCCTCCTGAATACGTGGTAAGCTTTGCACTGTACTACACTAAGACAACAACACTGGCACCTCTGTACCTCTAGGTAATTTGGAAGAACTGGTACCTTCTACAAGCAGGAGCAAGTACTGGGAGAGTAACTGTATTGCTTCAGCATGATCAAGTCATCAACAAAGTCATCAATGCTTCTCTCAGTCATATGTTTGTATGGAAACCCAATCTGTCCTTGAAGCACCTAACACTGTGGTGCTTGTAGGGCACTTACTGGAGCTGTTTTAGCTCTCTCTCAGGTCCTTCACCATACCCACCTGTACTGCCTCAAAAGCCAATCCCCATCAGAGTGAACGTGGGGGTATGTAGACTTTATGCGCAACTTCAGTTCAGTTGTGATGAGATTGCAGATCAGTAACTTTTTCCTTTTGTATAGGAGGAGTCTAGAAGCATAGCCCAGAGTCTACACAAAGATACACAAGTACATAGGCACCTGGAGGTACTTTGAAAGTTAAGAGAAACCTGCATTTTTGTAAACAATGTGTACCAGCTTGTATTACTAAAAAAGATTGTTTTAGTACAGTCACATGTACATCAGTGAATTTTCTTAAAATATGGTTCCATAGTTTCAGTATTTCACCTGTGAGTGTTACTCAGGACATTGCCCGAGTCAAATCACAAAACCATTTTTAAATGAGTAGAAAACAAAACAGTTGTGGAAGGAAATTAAAACATTTTGCTTACTAAGCTGACCATTTGCACTGCAGAAGTCATGCTTCAGATGAAAGGAATTTTCAACTGACTGTCATGGGAAAAGAACATGGAGAGCTGCATTATTATGTGATACTGTAAGATGACAAGGTGACACACAAGGGAATCATAATGTGGCCCAGCAAGACTTCTTGCCAACTGAAGTGTTACAGATGAAATTGTTGCAAGTTCATAAAATGGCTCCCTGAGCTGACACCAAGTGACAGATCAGTGCACTGCCAAGAGAGTAAATATTTGAATTTCTTAGAGCATTCTGTAAATGTAAATAGCCTGCATGCACTACAAACAAAACATCCAGGATTCCAATGACAAATGAGTGAGATAGCAGAAATTAAGTTTTGCAAAACAACCCATTGCATTATAATGCCTTCCATAAACTGCTATACATTTTGGAAATGCCAAACAGCTTCTTCATCAGTGTCCAAATACACAGTAACATTAAAAACAACAATTAAATTACTACTACTACTACTACTACTCAACAAGTGAAAAATAATACGTTTCTCTGACATAGGGCTTTTCTTAGGTCTCTGAGGCTGTCATGCTTCGCATTTCCTTAACTATTAAACAAGATTATCATTAACTCCTTTGTCTTATGCAAAATCAAATTAATGTACAATTCTTAGCAAATAATTAGTTCCCAAAGGAGGGCAGGAATGTTAGACTTCAAGAGGTACCTTCAATATTTTTAACTTTTAAAAACAATAGAAAGGAACTGAACGTTAGGATAAACAGCTTAATAAGTGCTTTCTGCTGAGAAACAACACACAAAGAAAATGAGGTGAGTATTACCATTGTTAATTAGAACTAAGTGATGGGAGATTGACAGTCTTGCAACTTGACTCAGGGCCTGTTTCAGTCTTGGTGACAGGGCCACACTGTCACATTAGGAGTTGGATGCTTTGGCCACAGCAAGGCCTGGCAAAAGTCCAAGACAGAAGCGTTGTACAAAGTGGCAGAGACCAATCTTAAGAAAGGAAGCCCAAAGCAAAGCTCTGGATACAAAGGGCTAAATGTAGAATGAGATAAAAAGTCAACGGCTTGGAAAGAAAGATCCAGTTGCAGAGAATACCCTAAGAAAAAGCACAGAGACTGAGCTGTGAACCTTCATTTGAAAGAGACACTAATCCCACAGCACAGGTTGTGGGTTGGAATAAAAAAAAAAAAAAAAAAAAAAACCAACAAAAAACAGTGAGAAATCTGTGGGCAGCAGATGAGGCTTTGGAAAAAAACCCACCAGTACCTGACCCAACATAAATCCACTCACTCAGAGATGGGGTGGTTGGCTTTTTTCCCTTCTCCCCACTCCTCATGTGTTATCAAACTAATTCACACAAAGTTTTTGGACTGCATTAGCCTTTCAATTTGTTAGGTTCCCTAATATCAGCTTTATCAATAGAAGTATCCTGAGGAATCAATCTCCCTACTAGGATTTTTTTTTGTTAAATTAATTTTTGTTTATTAAAGACTCATAAGATCTTTAAGCATCTGATTCAGACTTTTCATTAGTCACTATACTATACTATATCAATTATTCTTGTGTGCTTTAAACAACTATATATATTGCCACTGAAGCCTAAAAAAGTACTTATGCAGTTAAAATCAAGCAAGTGCACAACTATACTTTTGGACTGAGGTCAAACAGTTTACAGTTTAGTATTCACACATGTAAATATACACATAGAAAACAGTATGACAAAAATAAACCTTTCTTCAAGGGAAGGCAGCTGTTGTAAGCTGAATCTCTTGTCCTTTATAAAACAGTAACAATTATAGGTAACTGTGAAAAATGATTAATCCATTTATAAAATAATAATTACATTTATCAGCAAGTAGATGGTTAACTAAGATGATCCATCAAACACACTGCCTGAAAGTATTGTTTTGACATATTGGTAAAGCAATTGGCAAATTACAAGAGTTATTCTGGAGTCTATAATAAAGGTTAGTAGGGCTATATTAACAGTAAGATAATTTATATATTACAGTAGCTGATAAGACCCTTTATATGCACTAAAGACAACTGAAACTCATATTTATTGTATAATAAAGAACATGGGTTCCTCCTCTACACTGGAACTCACCCTAATACAATGTCTCATGGGTATTTCAGGAAAACAGTTAAAAGTTCTTGGTAGAAGTAGGGGTAACAATGGTGATTTACGTATGCACCTTGTTTCCAGTTACAGCTGAAGAGTGAATACTCCAGCTTCTGACATTATGAAAATGCCACTCTGGAAGACCTGAAGACTATTCAATTAAATTGTAGGAGCTGGAAAGGGGAGAGAGTGTCTTTAATTCTAGCCACAACTTTTCTCCATGGACTGGATTAGCATGTTGTAACAAAGAACCTGTCTGGTGACAGGAAAAAAAAAAAAAAAAAAAAAAAAAAGGTGTTGACAACACTGTTAAAATACCTGAAAGATTATTTTTGACATGACTTTTGTGCTGTCAGTATAGCCTGTGATGATTCTGAAGCAGGCAGACAAAACTGATAATATAATAGCTGGTTTTATAAGGTGATCTAACTTAAACAGTTTGACAAGACATAATACAGTTTGTGTGACAATACTTATTAAATTTGCCTTTTTGACAGTAGCTTGAAGATAATATTGCAGGAAGCTGAGAAATCTGATTTTTAGAAGCAATTCTTGTCTCTTTATTGTCTTGCAAACAGCTTATTCTGAATCACTGTCATACTAACATTCATTTCCTTTTCTGTTATCACTGGAATGTTTGATAAAAAGGTACATTATAAACTGTTGTGCAAATGTCTAGAATTTATTCATATCCTAAAACTAATTTAGTCAATTTAACTTAGTACTTCTTACATAAACTTTTAAAAATAGCTGTAGACCTATTTTCCTTCTCACAGATGGAAGAAGTTAATTTTGCAGCTAGTTTACTACCTGTGACTAAAGGAATGGCACAAGTCGTTTGCTTGTCTGACTTTCATACAGACAAAATATGGCTACAGTTCAGTTCCTGCTCAGGACTCAAGATTCATCTCCACTCAGACCTCTATAAAGGTTTGAAATCTGGGCTTGATATTAAACAAATATTCCAGAAGGACTAAAACTCAACTACTGGAAGCTTTAAGTAAACTGACATATTTACATGTGGATACAATCAATGTTGAAATGTTGTTTTTTTGAGTTTGCAGATATGCAGAGCTATACAAACAGAAAGAGCTTCCAGTTTCCCCTGTCTGCCAGATTGTCACATGGCCTTCTTCAAATAGGTGACAAAGTCTCTCTGATGCAATCTTAAGTAATCCCTAGCTTTGATGTATCTCTGTCTTCACTTTTTTCCTTACAGACATCAGATCCACCAAAGTTGAAAATCTAAAGCTTAGTTTCCCAGTGACAAATTAGAGGCATAAACTTCTGAATAAGCACACACTGCTATGGGTGAGCAATTGGCTCAAAGGGTTCTAGTCAATGAAGTTCCATTGGGCTGGAGACCAGTCACTAATGGGTCCCGCAGGGATCCATCCTGGGGCTGATGCTCTTTAATGTCTTCCTTGGACATTGGTTATAGGAATGACGTGGATATAGGACTTGAAGGACTTCTAAGTTCACCGATGACACCAAATTGGGAGATCCTGTGGACACTCTCGAGGGCAAAGAGGTCCTGCAGAGACATCCAGATAAATTAGAGAGCTGGGCAATCACCAACTGCATGAATTTTAACAAGGGCAAGTGCTGGATTTTGCACCTTGGACATGGCAACCCTGGACATACACAGACTGGGGAATGAGAGGCTGGAGAGCAGCCCTGCAGAGAGGGACCTGGGGATTCTGGTCAATGGCAAATTGAACATGAGCCAACAGTGCCCTGGCTGCCAAGAGGCCAACTGTGTCTTGGGGTGCATCAAGCACTGCATTGCGAGCCGGGCGAGGGAGGCAATTGTCCCGCTCTACTCTGCACTTATGTGGCCTCACCTTGAGTACTGGGTGCAGTTTTGGACACCACAGTATAAAAAGGATATAAAGCTGCTGGAGAGTATCCAGAGGAAGCCACTAAATTTCTGAAGGGCTTAGAGGAGAAGCCATATGAGGAGAGGCTGAACTTGCTTGGGTTGCTCAGCCTGGAGAAGAGGAAACTGAGAGATCTCATCACAGTCTATAACTTCCTCACAAGGGGAAGAGGAGGGACAGGCACTGATCCCTTCTCCCTGGTGACTGACCAATGATAGGACCAGCAGAAATGGCAGGAAGATGTGCCAGGAGAGGTTTAGGTTGGCCATGAGGAAAAGGTTCTTCACCTAGAGGGTGGTGGAGCACTGGAACAGGCTCCCCAGGGAGGTGGCCATGGCACCAAGCCTGACAATATTCCAGAAACATTTGGACAACACCCTTAGACACATGGTCTGAATCTTGAGATTGTCCTATGCTAGGGCAAGAGTTGGACTCCATGATCCTTGTGGGTTCCTTCCAACTCACAACACGATTCTATGATTGAAGCAGAGAAAAAAAAAATCAAACTTGGAATGAAGCAAAAGGGGCAGGGAGGGGAATACACCCTCATGATACTGTGACCATGGAATAGGCCCTTCCTTTCAGATTTCCTCATTCAACATTGGAATTGCAGAACTTCCAAATGAAAAATCAGAAAATCCTGTTTAAAAATCAGTTAAGGCTGCTAAGTGACAATAGTTTTGGGTAACATATCATTTATAAAACATCTATAATTAAAAGCAAAGAGATGAGAAGTTATTGACATCTTAAATCCTTCACTGTCCACATGAGAAACACTAACTCAATAATCTGATCAAGAATTTCAAAGTCTTTTTATAACAATACCAATGTAATTCAGTCACACAAAGTGCGGCTCTTCCACTAGTCATCACAGGCTACAATGACAGCACAAAAACCATCTGCAAAAGTAACATAGCATTTTTTATTTTGATCAATACTAGGTTCCTTTTAAAGGAAACAGATATGAAAAGTCTGAATTCTATAGGAGTACTTTAAAAATTTAATTTCAATAATGTATTCAGATATAAAAATGAAACTAAATAATGCACAATACCTTTGCGTATTTATTTTTAGTCCACAAAAACATTTATTCAAATGAATTTTAAGTACTGCAATGATAATCCACCTCTAATGATAGACATAATTTCACATTTGTTAAATTTAACATTAAAATATGCCCGTCCCAAGTAAAATACACTTGCCTCCAGCAATATGACATTACCAGCTTCTAGAAACTACATAAATAAATGGCAACTGAAGATGATTTTGTTGAGGAAATTAAAGTAAAAAAAAAAAGTGAAGGAGTTAAGTAGAAGTCCTGTGAACATGCTAGTATAACATTATCAAATAGTTATTTTTTCAATTAATTTTTGGGGGTTATTCTGTCATAAAGACTTTTGTATAAATCCTAATTAGCTGATCCAATGTTCCTGAATTCTCATAACAATGGTAACTCATGAAGCCTACTATATACCAACTACTTCTCAGTAGAAATAACTTGCAGGATTCTTTTGCTTTCCTTTACTGAAGTGACAGACACTATTTTGTCCTTTGCTAACTATACCCTTGGCCATTAAAAAAAAAAAATCTCCTTGGATTTTAATGAGGTTAAAAGAAGTACAAATTATAGCAGACAGAAATATAAAATACTGTTTCTGAAAGTAAATTTTATAAAACATTTCAAGTTCATAATTTATAAGAATTTAAAGAATGTTGTTAATCTGCAATATTATAATAAAGAAGTCAACCTTCTGCCTTCCTACCTTACTGACGTGAGTTGAATACTATGGAATTTTCTTCTTTTTTGTCATTTCCTCCCCCCACCCCGGAAAATAAAACTCACGGCAGAAATTCTTATGTTTGCACAAAAAAGTACAATCCTCTTTATCCAGTTGTACTGGGGAAAACCCCACACCTATTTCTAGAATCTACAATTATAAATACCATATTCACCCAGAATGCAAGCTAAGTGCAGGATATTCTCTAGAAGATAGTTGTTGTTGAGTGCTTTGATCCAACAAGTAATGTAAATTCTGTGCTAACTCACCGACTCTGGCCCTGCATAAGAGAATTGCAGAGTCACAGGATTTAGGTTAGAAAAGACGCTGAAGATCAAGTCCAACCACTAAGCTAATGTCAATGGGCAGCCTATTCTGGTGGTTTTATATGCACATAAACAGAAGCAGGAGTCAGCCTATATTTTATATAATTTTGAAAGTTTTCCAAATTGTCACGTGAAGTATGAAACCTCAAAAGTAGTTATAGCTCAGAAACATTTCTGCCTTAAAATATAGTCAACAGTAACATAAAAGCAAAAGCCAAACCCTCTCTGTCTAATTGATACAAGTGACAGCTTCCTGGCTGACCAGTCTGAGCCACTTAAGATCATGTCCCATGAAAATCAGAAATGTGATGGTATCCAAAATGGAGGAACCACACTGCTCAACGAGGAGCAATGAGACCACTTGCAAGAGACAGGCAAGCAGGACGTACTTCAGCATCACTGTGCTCATGTTAAAACTACAAGGGTAGAAAAAAATCAAGCAATTTCATGAGGAAGAAATCACACACTGATGAACAGATGCTTGATCAGGAGTCACAGACTTGGATTCCAATTAATCCCAGCTCCTGTTACAGCTATTTTCTTTTTGAATTTGATTTTCCCTTCCACCATCTTTTTCTCATTTCTTCTACTTTAAGTTTTAGCTAATCAGAGCAGGATGTATTATCCTGACTCGGACCTGAGAGACAAGGACCAGATCTTGGTTGGAGTTCCTACATCTACTACAATACAAACATCAAATTACTGGAAACCTGCTCAGAAGTTTCGTACCTCATTTAATCAAACAATTTTAGCTGCATTTCAAGTATACAGTCCTCTAGCTCATTCCTATTCTTAGGTAGATATTGAAACTACTATTTGTTCACTTCAGTTTTTTCTGAACTTTAAAGAAGAATATGAAAAAGACTTTTAATGGTTCAGAAACTTTTCTATTTTGGGAACTGATTTCCAATGCATAGAGTTAGTCTTCACCAAAACATGCATCACTGCAGTTGGTTATGCACATGTAACAACCTTCAAATGATAAATAATAATAAATGCTTACTGGCTTAGTGGTCAGTTTTACTAAAGAAGTTAAAGTTTTGGAACTGTGAAGAACAGTTTATCAGGTACCCACAGGCACCCTGGACATACCCAAGTAAGGGAAGGTTACACAGCAACACCTGTGTAAGCTTCATGCTACTTCAGGATTCTGATTTCTTGATCTCTCGTACTCTGAAGCTGCTTTACTGAACATATGGCTTCGCTAATTGAGGGTTTGGAGCAGTACCAAAGTTACAAAACGTGTATGCACATTGAAAATGATAAAACTATATATATTTATATATATATGATAAATGATAAAACTATATATATATATAAGGCCCCACCTGGAGTACTGCGTCCAGTTCTGGAGCCCCCAACACAAGAAAGACATGGACCAGTTGGAACAAGTCCAGAGAAGGGCCACCAGGATGATCCGAGGGCTGGAGCACCTCTCCTATGAAGACAGGCTGAAAGAGTTGGGGCTGTTCAGCCTGAAAAAGAGAAGGCTCCGGGGAGATCTCATAGCGGCCTTCCAATACCTGAAGGGGGCCTACAAGAAAGCTGGGGAGGGACTTTTCATAAGGGCTACTAATGACAAAACAAGGGGAAATGGGTTTAAACTGAAAGAGGGCAGGTTTAGATTAGATATTAGGAAGAAGTTCTTCACTGTAAGGGTGGTCAGACACTGGAACAGGTTGCCCAAGGAAGTTGTTGATGCCCCCTCCCTGGAAGTGTTTAAGACCAGGCTGGATGAGGCTTTGAGCAACCTGATCTAGTGGAAGGTGTCCCTGCTGAAGGCGGGGGGATTGGAACTAGATGATCTTTGAGGTCCCTTCCAATCCAAACCATTCTATGATTCTATGATTTATATATATATTACAGGAAACTAAAAATAGGTGATAAGGCTCATGGGTCATAAAAGGAAAAGAATTAACTACTGCAGAAAAGAGAAGTAATTAATTAAAATCACGAGCTTATAATCAGAGCTAGAAAAAAATAAAACTGAAACCCCAGCAACTCTTATACGCTCTGAATCACATCCAAATAACTACAAGCTCAGCTGTGTGAAGGAAATACATTGAATTTGCCTTCTCTCTCAGGCACCCTCCCCATGTAAAGAAGATGCACATCTAAGCAGTTACAAAAGTAACTCTACAGAATTTTCTACCAAGTGTGCAAAAACCAGTGAAACATACACGTTAGCTTTGTAGTTGCAACCTGCGCGTGACTCATGCTGGAAGAGCTGCATTGCAGTATTCAAACACTTGGTGCAGCCGAAGGCAACGACAGTACGTGCAGTGTCTGTAACCCCTTGGACTGCACAGCTCTATCAGGTGCAGGGCACAGCCACAATAGAGCTGCTTGTGAAGTGGAAATACACTACAGGTTTGGAACCATATACAATGCATCATCACAGCTACACAAGCCCTGTAGTAGGCCCCTGAATTTGTGCTTCATATGAGTGAGGTGGACTGAAAAATGGCTGAACTGCTGGCCTCAAACAGCTGTGATCAGTAGCATGAAGTCCAGCTATAGTCCAGTCACAAGTGGTGTACACAAAAGGTTGATACTGGGTCCAGTACTAATATCTTCATTAATGGTCTGCACAGTGGGACAGAGTGCACCCTCAGCAAGTTTGTAGACAACACTAAATTGGAAGGAGTGGTTGATACACCAGATGGTTGTGTTGCCATTCAGAAGGACCTCAACAATCTGGAGAAAGGGGCAAACAAACTCATAAAGGTCAACAAAAAGAAATGCAAAGTCCAGCACGTAGAGAGAAATAAGCCTGTGCACCAGTACACACTAGGGAATAATGAGTTGGAAAGCAGCTTGGCAGAAAGAGACCTGGGGGTCCCGATGTGCAACAAGTTGAATGTCAGCCAGCAATGTGCCCTCACAGAAAAGAAAGCCAACAGCCACCTGGGTTGCATTAGAAAGAGCATTGCCACTGGGTGAGTTAGTATACTAAAAAAAGTAGTAAAAAATGGGACTACCAAAAAAAATTGTTTGTTGTCATTCTTTATTATTTGTTTGGAAAGTGGGAAAAAAAAACCTACTAAAGAAATTTACTTAAACAGAATCAGACTGGAAACAGCTTAGAATTAACCATTATTTCATGTTTCTGGACAGATATTGATTGTAAACATGATAGACGCTTACCTAAACAGCCTGCTCTGAAGCTTCTCTAGTGCTGACAAGTTTCTTGAATTGATATGAATTTTTTTGTTTTGTCTAAAAAGAAAGTTTCATTCCCTCTTCAGGTCATTCAATCCATTTTTTAACCATAAAATGTAAAGTCAATGGCAAGTAGAAAAATATTTTCACAAATGTAAGTCAAAATATTTTGACTTTCTCTACTCTTTTTCTGGCATTTACTGGGGTGGTTGGCTAGTTTGTTGATGGGTTTTTCACTTGCAGGGTTTTTTTAGGTTTGTTTGTTTGTTCTTTCCTGCTAAAACTTTCAGTGCATTATTGAAAACCATGGTAATTCATGAAACTTCTAAACTTGTCTTTACTTGGAATACATGGACTAGCTCTTTTTTCTAGTCAGATTAGATGAAAAAATCAGATTGTTGAGTTTAAAATGTCACTTTTCACATTGAGTAAATCTGCATCCTATAGACAGGCAAACCTGATAAGGATTTGTATTCTATACAACAATGTTTCTCATTTAGAACAGCTATACAGAAACTAATACAGTGGCATGTCATTAAATTTTACTGTTTTTTCCTGTCACTGTAGTTTTGTGTGGTTGAGGAGTGGAAGGCTCTGTTAGAGAAGAATATTAATCACTCCTTAAAATATGGTGACAGATGGTATCATTGCGTATATGTGAGAGAGGAATCATATCCAAGCACATAGAAACACAATATCACACTTCAGTAAACAATTATTCTTCATGCCCACTCCCCCCCCCCCCCCCTTTTTTTTCCCCTTTCAAAGCTAGCTTAATAAACTGCCAGCCAGTAGCTAGAGTTAGCACTAGCAAATGCTGTCAGCAAACATGTGGGAGTCAAGGTTAGGAAACTACCTAGGAAGTGCTTTACAGAGAGATAAAAGTTCTTGATACCTTATGACTATTTCTCTAATGCATTTGGAAGTTCTTACCATCCTGGCAGATTTATTTGAGAAATGTTCTAAATATTTACAGTCAGGATTATTTTTAACATCTCAGAGGTAGATTATATAACCCTTACAACATAGTAGGTATTTTTCCCCTACTACTGCTACTCATACTGAGAGATCTGCTTCAGTTATTACACGATTAACATTACTACAAAGTCAGGCAGTTTTTTAGCATTTTCAAGTAATATATAAAATTATTTTGCCTAGTACTAATACAATAGGATAAAAATGAAGATTTGAACATGAAGGAACTAGATCAGATAATGTAGTAAACAGAGAACACAGTACAATTTCACAGAGAAGTGTTAAATTCTTTGGACAGAATCTGAAAGAATACACGTG
>NW_010301787.1:12802-29052 GCF_000700745.2 Antrostomus carolinensis
CACTCCCTCTTTAAAAACCTACTTTGAATTACATAGTCAGCTTAAATAAGGGTTTGAAATGAAAATTTACCTAAATAATATCACACAGGAAAAGTTACTTGTGTAAATGATGAGCAGAAACAAAGAAGGCTTCAGAAGCTTGTTATTAAATGGCTCTTTGACCCAGGTATCCAAGTTTAAACAATGTTCTGTTTCTTCCAATACACATTACTGGTCTCTGCACTACCTCCTCCTCTTTCTGAAGTATTATGGCACAGTCACCCAGTTATGCATCTGTGACACTGGGTACCTCTGAGACATGCAATGGCTTTTTTAAGCAGCAGTACTGGACATACAAGAAAAGAACATGCGAGTTTCTTTTTCCAATTTCCACAAAGTATTAAAACTCAAACAAAATTTAACAAAACCACAAGAAGTAAACAGACATTTCATGGAAAACTAACACCACTCTTCTGGTTTGGCTTAAATACTTTTCAGGACAACTATCTGACAATCCATCTCATTAGGGAGAAATGCTGTGGCCATGTCTATTCAATACTTGTCAGCAAGTAGTCCAAATCATAACACTTTATGTAAAGTACAATCCACACAATGGGAAACTAAACTGAATCATACCTTAATACAAATATAACAGCAACTGTATCAAACCCATCAAATGTGTACTATGAATCCATCATTATAACATTGTAGAAAAATATTGTGGAGTTCATAGTCTGATATATTTTTTAAAATTTATTTATTAAAAAAAAAGAAAAATTCAGGACAATTCCACTATCAAAACCTTCGAAAGAAGGTTGGTGGGGTTGTTTTTGTTTTTGTTTTTTCATTCTCACATTCATACAAAATTTGAAACGTGATATACTGTTACAAACCAAAATTGTCATGGTCATTGATGCTGACAATAAAAATCAGTAAGCAAATCCTTAGTATAAACAAGCCTTCTTACGTGATCAAGAAGCATGGGTGTCAACTTCTAAATTTCCAGCAGAAATTTTTGTGTGGCAAAAACCACACCCTTAGTGATGGTGCAACAGTACAAATAACAGCTTCAAGTGCTCCAATGTGCCTTTGTATCCAAAAGGAGTGAAGAGAAAGGAAGAATGCATGTCAAAGATGGGTCAGAAGAGGATTTGTGTTTCACTGGTTCTATAAGACCCTAATCATATTGTATTTTTTCAAGAGGAAAAGAATATAATGGCACAACATTAATGCTGTAGCTTTGGAAATTGTTGGAAACAAGTCACAGGTTGATTCTAACAAGTGTGGAGTTCACACTTAGTGCAAACATTTCAAATTTCTTTCGTGAGTACAAAAAACCCCCACTGAACAGAAAAGATAAGAGATTGTAAGGGTTTATTTAAAACCAGTTTCCCACTACAATATTGAAACTGCAACAAAATCAGAAGAACAAAGGAAAAAACTGATGTGTTTTATCAGAATGTTAATATTGCCCTGCATGAACAGTGAAGAGGCAGACATCAGCTTAGATTTTAGTATAGCATCACTATCCATAGTCCTGTTTTAGAGTATGTAGGATACTAATACTAAAATTCTTGTCATTTGAAAGCCAAAAATTAAAAATTATCTAGTTGGACTATATGACACACAGTTTAGGAAATATAACAGTAATTATTTCAGGAAATATCTTGTATTACTGTAAGAAAATATATTTTACTAATTTCAGGAAGATCTGTTCTTTTTCATTTGTTCTTCTTTCAATGAGAATTAACTACCTACAAAATTTCCCATAAGCACCTAAAAATTATCTATTTGACAATCTAAGCCTACTGATACAAAAATCAGAAATGTAACAGCCTGCAGAACAGACATTCAATCAAATAAGAATGCTCTAATTTTGACATAAGGCTAAAAGTATATGGCTCACCCTGCAGAATTACGTAATTAATTTCAAATACTTACAATTACAGCAAGGGGAAAAAAAAAAAAACAATTAACAAAGCATTAGTAAAGCTTTACAGATGCTTTAGTTTTTTGTTAAAAGTTAAAAATTAACTAACTCATCGCATCTTAACAAATTGACAATAGCTTACATGAAATAAATCTTGGGGTCATCAAAAAGTGGAAGGAAAACTATGCTCTCTGATTTAATCATTTGTAAAAGGAGTCTAGACTACATAAAGCTGTGACTGCATATAAACTTTTCTTCTCTGTATCAAGATGGATTCCTTGCTCATTTCATATAAACTATCATTAAAGTACTGTATAACATCTTTGAGTCAAATTCCAAAGTCTCAGCTCTTACATGAACCATTTTTCCCTATCTCGGGGCTAATCTCACTAGGTTAAGCTGAAACAAGGAGGAAAAGCATGAGAAGAAGCTCTAGAAAAAAAAAACTGTCTTGCATAATAAGGGAGCAGGAGTGTTTCAAGAGCTGTCAATTCAGGATCTTTGAGAAGTACTAAATTAATTTTGAAAAGAATACTAGATATGTTGATTAAAAGTAGGTATTTTGATTATACAGGATTTGATAAAATTTCTCTAAACTATAAACTGAAATCCCCACTTGTCTGACAAACTATCTGAAAGGTAATAATTTACATGCTTTACTGTAAGGGAGAAGCGTTCTGCTGAGCTATAATTAAAGTTTTGGCACAACCTATGCAATTTAAGTCGTAACTGCAATAAAAGGATGAAATTCAATTTTGTCCTATTTCAGTGTAGCTGGGTATCAGGGCTAGATCTCTGTGTATATCCAGCGCACCAAATTCCCTGGCTGATCCAAGGAACTCCGCAGCTAGTCTCTGTGCTGGGTAATGGACCAGCTTGAGAGAAGGTGGTTGACTGAACCCCTAATTGACTGCACAGCAAAGCATGTGACTATAACAGGAGTTCTCCAGGTAAGAACTTGGACCAGTCCCAGAGATTTCCCCAGGTAGCCTGTGTCAAGCATAAACCAACTGGGAGGTACTCCCTGAACCCTTAAATATGTTGATAACATTTCAAGTCAAGGACCTGGGTGTCCTAGCAGCTTTCCCAGGTAGTTCCTAGTGTAGAAACAATTTCTACCCTTTGTAGTAGAGATGACACTTTGTCAGAAGGAACTTTCTGCAGATGAAGAAATGGCCCCATATGGTACTCCCTTGTTAAAATAGCTAAATGTTTTGTGCAGAAATTAAGATAATCAATAGAAACATCATGTGTAAAGTGAAGTCAGCAAAGAATTCAGCAAAACAAACAGTTCAGAGAGTCTTACTTAGCTCAAGACACCATAACAGAACCATAAGAAAAGATTATCTAAATGAGCTGTTTATTTTAGCAGGCACTCACTCTACCTGTGAGGAATAAAATCAGTCCTTGTATAGTTTTCATTTCTCCTGGCTACCTTCAAACACTCTTGTACTGTCTTGGCTATCAAAAATAGTTGTAAACATCACATAACTTATCCCTCACTAAATAATTAAATTCATTGAGAGAGATTTGGATAACAACAAATGCATAATTTGTTATTATGTACAGAACATCTAGATACATCAATGTATATAGAGGTCTGAAAATTAATCAAATTATTCACAGTGGAACAAAATGAGTTGATGAGCATGCTCTTATTAAACTACAGAATAATATTGGATACACGTTTTACTAAGAAGAGATAGTTCTTTAAAACTAATGTTCTTGAAAACTGGAAAACAGCAGGCTGAAGCTGAGAAAAATGCATTGCTCAAGAGCGTTACGCTATGCCACCAAAATAAACTCTTAAGAGAGAGAATATGGTTGGTTTCTAGCCCAAAGCCAACAGTAACATCCCTATTTTAATTAAACTAAAAAATCCTGAACAATAAGTTAAATTGTGATACAATGTGAGATGGACATGCATCTACAGAACACAGTAACGTGTTAAAAAAAAGAAGAGAGGCATTTATTTCAAGGTGAATTGTAAAATCAGAAACTATATTATAGATCAAGGTGAAAGAAGGGCTCTCTTTTCAATGCATTATTTTCTGTGATGTTTGAAAGATGCCTGGAGGTATTTTACACTGTAAAAGTTTTGAGATACTTTGGTTGGGAAAGGAGGAAGGTTAAGTGGAGGGCAGTTTATACCTCATTTTTCACTTCAGAATTGTTTAGACTTTAAAGACGTGTTTTAACAGTGCCTGTTTATTTTGGGGGTTTTGGTTCTGTAATTGAAATTGTTTAAGCACCAAACATTTTAACAATGGTGTCCTTTACCAAAAACATTAATTCATAAAGTTAAATTGGTATTAATAAAGTCAAAAGAAAAAGTGTAAAGACTGATTACTGAAAAATACAAAAACTGGAAAAGTCACCTTTACTTTCATTGCTCATAATTCAGTATTTTGACTCATGTTTTTCACTAGCTCTTCAGTCTTTGTTTTTTTGTTTTTTTTTTTTCAGAATAAACCTTAATATCAACATATATGTAGACTCTGCAGCTTTAAACTATGCAGAATGTAAAAATCTAAACAAATTTTACCCTATGTTAATCCACTATGAAGCTATCATAAAGGGCAAAGTCCTTAGTTTCCACTTCCATAGAAATGACCTTTAGAAACATAGTATTTGCTAGAGTTTGGTAAGTAACAAAGGTCTATTTAATTTTCCTGATTATTTCAGATATATTTGTCAATTTCCACTCCTATCAAGTGCTATGGGATTCTAAAATAAAAATGCTGCCCTTTTGTGGAATATCTTATTCAGATTGTTCAGATATGAATGTTTTATACTTTTATCCAGCCATAGCTTCTATATAAATTCTTTCAAAATATGCAGAGTGTTCGGTAAACACAAAAGAATAGATGGGAACATGAGACATACTTTGCAATCAGTTTAAAAGCCAACTTCAAAGATCAGAAGTTGAGACTCTGGTATTGTCAAAATAGCAGTTCTCAGTATCTCTTGGACCACTGCCTGAGTGGTACCAATTAGAATTTTGTTGAGTGTAATGGGGAGAGGCTTAAAGTGTTCTATAATTTTTAAACTATGTGAAAAATCTCACTTATTCAATTAACTTTATAACTCAAAGTGTTAGAGGTTTTATTTACTTTTTTTACTGTTATTTTACAAAGAACTTGCCTTGAGAAACATATCTCTCTTTCGACATCTATGGCACCATATTATGAGCGCCTTCACCTGGCCATCCATAACTTTTTACCCTTCTTTTACCTGAGAATGGATAGAAGCTTCAAGTCCTAACCATACAGGGGTTTTACACGGAGTGTCTTTCTTTGCCTTTGGCACACCACAAATTTAACTTCTCGTAAGTAATTCTGTAGCCTACAGAATTCTTTATTATACTTAAGAATTAATCAGTTCCCTTCAGATATTTTGTTCACAAAAATAATCATGTTTTATCAAGAAACACAAACAATTTTGTACTAGCAAAACCCAAACACATTTGTATTACAAGTTGCTTGTTTGAAGCTTTCCTGGCTTAGTGGCTATCTGTTCCTTTTCCACTGTTTGCATTAAGAAAAGTAGTCCTTATCAGCAAGTATGAGGGAAATAGCTTAAGGTGAGGTAAATTTTTTATGTTATCTTCTTTATTCAGAAATACAGAAAATGTTATTTCAAGAGATAAAAAATCTACAGTTGTTTAGTGAGTGAGCTGTGCACACTGGACAAAGCACTTGTTCAGCTGAGGATTTAGCCTGTCACCTCCAAAATTCAAATGGCCTAACTGTCAATTCAGGTATTCCACTTTAGAGTCGGTAAAGCTGTAATATTTTTATTATTTCTCTAAAGAAAATATTTCACAGTATCTTGGAAGTCAAAAGACGTAAATGAAAAAGGAATAATTCTCAGCATTTTCTTTTTTTACTTCAGCACCTTATTTCATTCTCATCCAGCTCAACTGTTTGTAGACACTCATTAAGCTTTTGTACTCCAAGTGTAAAAAGCTAAGGAAATGTAAATACTATTTAACTTATTTTCTTATAAGTATCAAAGAAACAAAGAAATATAATGGTACATGCATTTTAACTGTTCCAGACTTGAGGCTATAAGTATTGTAGACTTAAGAAAAAAAACAACCAACCAAAAAAGAACTACCCCAACCAAACAAACCAAGAACACACTTCTAAAAGACTGATCATGCATTTTACTAGATCCTTAAGTAAACAATTCATGTATGCTTGAAGATGAAATTTTAAGAATATTCAAATTTCATTTTCTTCTTCAGTTCAATTGGGTGTTTCCCTGCTTCACAGCAGAAGCAAGTCTTGAAAAAAGTCTAACTTTTGTCAAGTGAACCATATGTGAGCACACTTAATAATGAGTGAGAGACTTTCTTGTTCCAGTATCAAAGTGAACCATATGTGAGCACACTTAATGAGTGAGAGACTTTCTTGTTCCAGTATCTATAAGGAAGAAAAGCAGCTCATTTAAGTTGAGCCTTCTTGCAAAGGTGTAAACAAGGGAGAGTTAATATGGTGGGAGCAGCTTGAACAGTCAGATGGAGAAGAAAATAAAACCTTCAAGGTGAGAGTTTAACCAAGTGAATTCAGGAAAAGGGAGAACTGAACAAAAACATAAACCAAAACTTGGACTGCGTAACTTCAGTGTGTTAGAAGACATGATATAAAAGCAAATATCAAAGAACAGGTTTGGTAATAGCATTGTATGTTTGACAGCAGTGAACGATCTCCTCTGTACTCCCCAGCATTCTGAAAAAAATATATGGTGATTGTGGCTTTCAAAAGCCCCATTACTGCAAAAGATAAACAAGACTTCCATAAGTTCATGCACTAGATAAGCAGCCCTTATCTGCACTCTCTGGTCTTCTTTTGTCATTTTAAATCTGTCCTTTGGTACCCGATAATGCGCTTGCTGGATTTATCAATGAAAGTCATATTTTATAAATGGCATATAAAGAAAAATCCTTTTACTGGGACACAGTTAAGCTTTTTTTTTCCTGAAGACAAACTGACCATAGGAAAGTGAAGCACATTCATCTGACAATGCTGTAAAAAGTAGAGGAAACATACTAGCAAACAAGTATTTAAGTGCCTCTCTCTTTAGACATCAGGGGTCATCATTATAGAGAAAGTAAATAATTTCTAAGAAGGTATATGCTGTAAATCATTTCAGCTTATCCTACGATTTACAGAAGATGTAAGAAAGAGGAAGTCAACAATACGTCTCAAATGGCTTGGAAGGAACTGGTTATCATTTAGGGACAGATAATTATCTCTGGCTATATCCATACTGTCCTCTGCAGGCATATCAACGTGTTCCAGAGTGCAAAACAGATGGCCCATACTCTCAAAGCTTCAAAGTCTTATTGGGATAACCAAGCTGACGAAGCAGAGGAATATATTGGGGGGCAGAGAATCTCGTATCTTGAGAAGCTGAGTCAAAGAGAGTTATTGTTATAATAAATCTGTATATCCTCTTAATAAAAAAAGGACATAGTCTTTGTGCTCACATATGCATGGGACTAGTTATTTTAGGTCTTTAACTGTAACTACTTCCTACAACAGGATGTAACATGACCAAGCACCCTGGTGAATCATTATCACATGGCTGCTGCTTTCTCTGGTGTGAGTTCCTGTCTGGAAGAGAGGCAATCCTGAAAATCATCCTAAAGGTTCTTTATCTACCCCCTGTATTCTGGTCTGGTAAGACCTTACCTGGAGTTACGTGTCCAGCTCTGGAGTCCTCAGTATAAGACATACACCTGTTGGAGCAGACCAAGAGGAGGGCCACAAGAATGATCAGAGGGATGGAACACCTCCTGTGAAGAAAGACTAAGCAAGCTGGGGAGAGAGATGGAGAAGAGACGGTTCCAGGGAGAGCTTATTGTGGCCTTTCAATACTTAAAGGGGGCTTATAAGAAACATAGAGACAGACTTTTCAGTAGTGCCTGTTTCAACAGGACAAGGGGCAACAGTTTTAAACTAAAAGAGGGTAGATTCAGACTAGATATAAGGAAGAATTTTTTTATAAAGTTGTTGAAACGCTGGCACAGGTTGCCTAGAGAGAAGATAGATGCTCCATCCCTGGCAGCATTCAAGGTCAGGCTGGATGGGGCTCTGAGCAATCCGAACTAGTTGAAGATGTCCCTTCTTTCTGCAGAGGGATTTGACTAGATGAACTTTAAAGACCTCTTCCAAACCCAACTACTCTCTGTTTCTATGATTCTAATTAGAATTTATGTGAGCATGAGCTTCTAGGAGGTATATTCCACGTGACTTATAAAACTGTTAATTTCTGATGGAATATTCATAGAAGAAAGAGTTGAGAACTGAACAAAACTAACACTCATTCAGTTATGCAAGAGTTAAGACTACAGAAACCGGAGAATGCAAATAAGTTATTGTTTGAACTTAGCTTTCCCTTGAGAAACTATGTAGACACAAACTATTAACGAACAGTCTATAATGTTCAATTAAAAAAATTACTTCTAAAACTGCAAAAGAAGAGAAATGAGATAATATTTCCTCATAAGTGTTTGAAAAGATCTCGGAAACCGGCCTGATGGTATAATAAAAAACTTGAGGCACTGATTTATTCAAGATCATATTACTGATCTTTAAGAGACAGTCAAAAAAAAAAATGAAGATAGCTTGCTCTCTACAATAAGCATACAAACTTCTTGAAGAGATCATTCAACTTTCTAAATAAACAATGATACAAATCCTTATTTATAAGTGATGATACATTTCTATACTGGATTGTCTAAATGATTGAAACATTTCTCTGAAAGTTTGAGTCGTGACATCAACATTGTGACAAATGCATTACTTGAAAATTTTTAATGCTTCTTAATTTGAATGCTACATGAGTGCTTATGTAAAATTTCAGAATACCTTGTTGATTACAGAATTATTTTCTATATTGAAAATCTATTTAATTTTCTTAAGGGAATAGACTTGTATTACAAAACAAAAAAAATTTTTTGGTAAATCTAATAACTCAGTGATCAAATGTAAGGCTTGCTGAGTAGCACAGAAGTCAGCAATGTATAGAGTGTTTCTGAAGATGATACAAGAGCAGATTTTGAATGATACCAAGATGGATTTTGTAAGGTTATCAGCTGGAAAAAATACTGCCTTGAAATAATTTTTTACAATCACTTTTATCCTCTAATTTTGGAAAGAGAAAAGTGAAAGACTGCTGACTTCTACAGTTTTGCAATATTTAATGAGAGTGCACAGTACCTTACATAAATATGTGGTATTTACAATGTATATTTAGTTTTCTAATTTTTTTTTGTTACCTCAGAGGTATTTTTAGCTGTTCCTTCAGTTTCAATATTCCAAATTTCCCTCACTAACTCCTATTTTGATAGCGTTCTCATTTGCTCTTATTTTATTAGTTAAGAAAAATTCAAGTAGACTACCAGACTAGAATTCTATAACTAGAAATGTTACTGAAGAACACGTCCTGGTTATTAATACAACCCTGCACTGGTATTCCATAGAACTGAAAGAGCATGATAAAGGAGAGAAATTAATACTCTAGGCAAAAAAGGAAACTGTTTTCTATCTTAGATAGTTGATCATTCTTGTTCCAAATAACAGCCTCTGAATTTTATTTCTGGCTGGTTTCTATTAACACTAATCTAAGAATGAAGTGTTTTCTTGGAGATTAAAGTGTATCAACTCGGCTACATTCTGTTGGGTTTCATAATTTTCTTGCTATCAAAATACAGTCACTTTGACAATACTGAGTAGAGAGCAAGAATAATAGAAAAACAATGTGTTCAAACTAACTTCTATGCCCTACTGCCTTTAAGTAGTGCAAGTTAACTGCTGAGCACAGCAGTGAGTGAAGGACTCATGCAGTGAGCAGCTGCCTACCTTGGAATAACATGTGTTTAAAAATAATTTTCTGTTACAGGTAATTTTGTCTTTACAGTCCAAAAAGCCTCAACTGCTCTCAAGGACAAAGCTCATCGTACCAAGCTGTCTAAAAAGTGATTTCCTGATTTTCTTTAGATAGAGGCTTCCCCCCTGCCCTTTCTCTAATTTAAAAATCTTTAATAAAATATAATAAAAAAAGATACATGGGGATTAGGGAATTGTCCTGATTTCCATGTCTATGAACAGAGATAAATTATACTTTATACATTTTTCTCCTTAAAAAAATTAAAGGGCTCTCTGCAGAGAAGCCTCCATATATTAATCATTTGTAATTTTGCTAAACATATTTGTTATGAAGAATATCTCTATTCGCACTTCATGTTCAGACCTCCTGTTTCCTTACTCAGACAAGTCATTCTGAGGGACTCATTCTTCTAATCCCAGGTAATGAAATTTCCATTGAGTCCGGTAAATTTCCATCACTCTGATGTGATGCTTAGCTGGACCCACTAGGTATATTCAGTCAAGTACTGATTTGAAACTCAAGTCATCAAAGGAAAAAAACTGTTTAACACTGTTTTCTGAGAGGACTGAACTATAACAAAGGCATAACTTGGGTAATAATTATAAAAGCAGAAAAAAACCATGCTTTTATTTTAATGCATAAGATTTTATTACTTCAGTTAAAATTCTTTAAAATAAAGTTATTCTTTTGATTAATGAAACGCTAAATAAACATGAAACCAGGACTCTAATAATTAATTTGTGTTGCATCTGATAACAAAGTAATAATTTTAGATTATTTTTTTTGTTTACTTCTGGTCACAAAAACCAGAAGGCCTTTGGGCATTTGCACCTATGAATTAAGAATAATGTTTTACTTTTTCTGAAAAATTCCTAGCACTACCTTTTACATGTATTTCAAGACTGAAATTATATTTTCAGTTGACAACAAAAATGTCAAAGTCACAATATTTTTTTATTTTTAGGATGAAAGCAATTCATACTTAAGTTACAAATGAAACCAGACACTAACACTCTGATATACTGGCAGAAAAAAAAAAAAAATGCAAGTCAGATGTAACTCCTGTAGAATTTCTTAATAACTTTCACAGTTCAATCATGCACTTTTTCCCAAATGTCATTTTATGTGCATTCATACAATGTACCACAACACAGCTCAGTCATTCAGAAGAGGGATTTATTAAGAACATCTAGGATCTTTTACTTATTTTTAAGGTAAAATGTAAATACTTGTGAGATACAGCCCAGCATTTCTCTCCTGAAAGAAACACACTGTATATAATTATGATGCTATTTGTAATAATGTCATGGGTATAAATCTTTTGTGGTACAGCATGATTGAAAATTCCCAAAACAGTAGCACAGCATCTCAATAGAGTTTCAACTACTTAAATGATGGGAGTACATCTTGCTGAAAATCACACCTCTATAGGCACTAGATCAGCACACAAGAATGTACACTTCATTTATGAAAGCAGGGTTGCAGATTTTGGGATTCATATCTCTCTCTATCATTACCTATATTGCAAGTCAAAAAAAGCATTCAGCTTCTTATTTCAAAGTGCAAGAAAATGGATTAAAGGTTCTGATGCTGGTGACCTAACATTTAATAAGGCTTATGAAGCTCAAAGAGAAAATCAGAATGGAAAATTTCTTTGAGTCAGATAACAAAAGGGAACATTAAAGGCTTGACAATAAATGATAAAATGGTTTACCTATATCTTTTCTATTCAAAGGATTTTTTAAGGTTTGGGTTTTTTTTTTTTTTTTAGAAAATCTGTAATAAAAGCACATTTAATCAGATTTTAATAATTCTTTCTCATTGTAAGGTGCAAAATCATAGATTAGAAGATGTCTCTATAGTGTGAAGTAAATTATCATGCCAGCTCTTTGAGTGGAGGTCTTTTCAGTCACAGAGGATGCAGATTATATGCCTTATTTAACAATTAAAAAAATGGACTCAGATTTCTAATATCATTATCATAATACAAATTCTGAAAAGGACATCAGGTGTCCCACACATTTATGAAGAATTCCAAAGGATCAGCCATTAAGCATACACCTAGGAATGCTTTGAAATCTAGGCTCTCCTAAAAATAGCGTCCTACAAATCATTGTTAAGAAAGCTAAAATAACATTTTTTTAACAGTACATATGACTAACTTAGGCAAAAAAAGTAAACAACAGTAAGCAAATAACTTAGGCAAACAAGTAAACAACTCCAGTGTATGAGTTACTTTGGGTTCCAATTAAAAAGTTGTAACTATACTCAAACAGTAACTATACTCAAATCATTACATTGGGTAGCAATCACTTTATGGTTAAAAAAAGCTTCAGGAGGACTGCTCAGATATTTAATAGTTTTGCTGGACAGGAATCTCTGCATAAATGAATTATGAATATTATCTAGATTGGTGCCTCAGCTGCCTGGACACAAATCTATGTACACATATGAAGAGAACAAGCAGCTCTGATCCATGACTGCATTGTTCCTGTTTTTCTGACTAATACTGCTTAAAACAGTGTAATTCCTGCAATATGTGTATGTCAAATGCATAGAGTTTTTAGTGCCTTCATTGTATGCAGGATTTAAAACCATTCAGTCACTTAAAGAAATCCTTGTGCCAATGCTGATGATGCTTATTGTAATATAAATTACAGAAACATCTGTTATCTTACAGTCTTCAATATTTAAAACCTTTTCTATTCACTTCTATTCAATATTTCCATAGGGGGGCAAAGTTGACGCATATTAAGACATATCTGGTCACAAATTTACTCTCTGCCTCATTGCCTTTTTTTTTTTTAATATCACAAACTATGGTCAAACAGATCGCAGTCATTCTCACAATCAAATTATCTGCAGACATTTTTAGCAACTGCCATTTCAAGCATTAACTAATGGAAGTTTTATTATGAAGACTTAGTCCTTCCTGTGGCTGTAAAACCGTACTGATTAGACAAGCATGAATTTTCAGTCTTTTTTTTTTTGTCTTTTTCTTTTCATTTTAAGAGAAATAGATTTAACTCTGAACAGATAATGGGTCATGCAGAAAGTACGGAATCACTGAAAAAAGTATTCTACCAGAAATATTAGATACAATGTTGGTCTGCAAAAATGAATATCAATAAAAAGTAACATCCAGGGTTACGTAAAGGGTCAACAGTCTTTGCAACTGTTGCAGAAATTAGGATCTATTACATATGAAGCTGTGATATTATAAAGCCAATCAGATCCCTCTGATCCCAAATTAGAGGTTCAGGGTAAAGTACAGCATAGAGATTTCCCCCCCCCCCAAGAAGTCTAGTTTTATCACTGTTGCTTAATACTTTTGAATAAGCTTCTTTTTCCTGTTCCCATTAGATGGGTAGGCTTTGGCAAGGGTATTCCTTCTCTCAGGGCAAAACAGAAAAAGCCTCTTTTGATTAAATTTCCATTAAGTCCCTATGCTTAAGCAATGCTATCACAATTCCAGTGTGGATTATGCTCTAAGGGTACCCTCTATCTTCCCACAGGAAGAAAGAGTTTAGCTGACTACCTCAGACTGAACTCCCATTTATCTATGTTTAGTGGCAATTCACCCAGGAACAGCAAAAGCAGCAACATACCAACTATTCTTCCAGGCTGGCAGATCATTCAGGACCTTCCCAGCTACACACTGCTCTTCACCTTCTTGTATGGAGAATGCCAACTGTGACAAAGTATGCAAATTTAATTTAATGCTTTAATGGTTTGTGTCTTATTTATTAGGGAGCATGCTCTTTTTTTTTTAATTAACTTTGCAAAAGATTACTTCTGACCACTTTGAAGTTAAACACGTGTTTGTAATTCATAAAAATACCAAAATCAACATCCTACTATATCTGCTTGCATTTTCATACGTTGTTGTCCTACAGCAGATGGCTGAAGAACCTAATCAAGAGATTTTGTACAAAGCAACAAAAATTATAAGCTAGTCTCTCTAGTTATCACAATAAGTTACAGAACTCTATGTCTAATATACTAGTGTGTGTAATTCTTGCAAAGCATTTAATGACCTTGTACCATACCATCAAACCATACCACACTTCACTGTGTCCACATCTCTCTGTTCAAGACAAGTTGTAACAAAGATCAGGTAGTTTTTATTGAGCCTTGTCTGTTACTGAATTAGCGATAGAAAATTCCATCTCTCAATTCTGAAGTATTTCCTATCAGGCACTTCTATTGAATACTTTCTCCACATCCTTAAGTCAGACTATGAGCCCTCATTGTGGCTGCTTTCTCTACACTTCTCTACACTTAACGCATGGACAAAAATCAAGCCTGGGAAGAGAACATTTGTAGAGCCACTCTTAAAAAAAGATTAAAGATGAACTCATGGCTTCATAGAACTCAAAAGAAAACTCCACTTGAATGGAGTCACAATTTTCTCAAGTTTTATTTTACTGAAACTGTTGGTTTGGTTTTTCTGGTTTTTGGGTTTTTTTAAAAATAAAATCTGTTCATCTGCTTTTAATTACTTCAAGATTAGAATCATAATCCTAACTTAAAAGACCACCAGGGATGTAGTTAAGCAGGCACTATGGCAGATTTCCCACTCTCTCTACACTGAAGAAATTCAATTGCATTTCCCCGAGTTGGTAATATGGTTCTTGGGTATGATTTTTTTTCCACGTTTTATTTAATTTCATGGTGCAATCACTGGCGAATTGCTACCTTCATTTGTTGAGTCAGTTAAAATGGTGGTCCTCTTTCCTGGAATTTTGATTATTTTACAAGATCCACAGTAATTTCAAATTGACTTTAGAGTTGTTTTGTTGTTTTGGGTTTTTTTTTTTTTAATTTTTAACTTCAAAGTTGAGTAAATACATTGTTAATATATGTTTGTTCAACTTGCAACAGGACTGAGTTCTAAAATGCACCACTACGAAGCAAAGACAAGAAGACTGAAAATGTAGAAAGGGACAGGACACAACAGTGACATCGTTACACTTTTAATTCAGAACTCACCAAGGACCATGTTTATGGCTGGACAAGTTACACAAAGAATGATCTTAGACATTACAATAAATACCCTCAGATTATTTCTGGGTTTTTGAGGTGGTTGGGGGGAATATTTTTCGTGAGTTTTTTTAATCATGAAAGGGCTTTTAACCTCTGAAACAGAGGATTATTTCAATCATTTTTGCATGAATAACACTAATTTAAAAATCTGATCAAATCCTTACATTTTCCTTGCTGTGCTCAAGTTGGTCCTGCTGTGACTCAATCAAATTTCAGCTTTTAGCTTAAAACAAAATCTAATCAAGTCATTGCTGATTTTTCTTTTCTTGCTGTAGTTTGCCTGAAGTATTCATGTTTGTTTATTGAAGGTGATACTGCTTAACTTACATATCAAACAGAGAAACCTGCAGAAATATACCAGCAAAACTCTCAATCTGCTTTGGAACAATAAGTAAATATTAACCAAGGAAATGTGGCAATAGGTGACATAACAAATAATACAGTGACTATTTTCATTTATGCTCCAATTGATATCTGTGGTACCAGAGAAGCCTAAACGAATACTTGTTTTTCCTAACTGTATGAAATTAAATGTAACAGGTATAAACAGTGAAAACAGCATCTAAACATTTAAGATCAGGTCAAAAAAATGTTTCATAGCACTTGTCTCGAGAAAATAATCAAGGTTTTTTTAGTCAGGGTTTTGTCTCCTGCTTCTAAATCAGTGCACTTAGCCATAAGAAATGAACTCCCTGCATTACCCCTTCCAAACACCATTTTTTTTCCTGGGGAAACACACTGTATCCTTATTTGCAAGTGTACTTTGTACTAAGGCTGGATTTTTTTCATAAATATTAACTGAAAAATAAAGAAAATGAAAAATTAAAAAAATAAAGATAATTAAAAAATATAAATTCCTACTTCCTTTTAATTTTATATAGGAGAATATAATCTCATGAATTTGCAGTTTAGGAAGGTGCAAACAACAGTTCAATGTGTTGCATTTTTCTCCATCATGATCCTTTGTGTTTACAAGAGAGTTGTGTCAGACATCAGATATAAATGGATCATAGATTTGGTCTGAATTAGCTTCATGAAGACCTTACAGAGGTAAGAGCAATGGCTACAGGATGCAAGAAGGAAGTAATGGTTAAAGGCTAGGCTTGACCAAGTGCCATATGGAGAGCAGATGACCTCTCGAGGTCCCCTCTCCTCAGCAATTTTACAGAAAGAAAATGGCAAGATTTCTTCTAACATTGCAGATACCTCCTAATAGTGACAAATGAAAACAGCAGTGGGCTTGTGCATTCACTGATTAGACTGAGTCCTGAAATTGCCTGTGCAAAACTGGGCTCTCTTTAATCTTAGATTAATGAGTAACTAACGAAGTCAAACCTTATAATCAATTACGGTGGGCTTTGTAGCAGTTACAAACAGATGAGGCTTAGTGGTCTTA
>NW_010301787.1:29106-32764 GCF_000700745.2 Antrostomus carolinensis
AAAAAAAAAAATCTACCAGAGAAATGAGTTGTTTGCCACTTATAAAAATTAGGAGTGTTTCATCCTAAATGACAAAAAGGCAACACAAATATAATGTAAAACAAGAGTCACCACAAATGAAACTAATAATGTTAAAGCAGCCTGAAAAGGACTCAAAGAAAAGTAATGATGAAGTAAAACACAGTAATACAATTAAGAAAAAGGCCCCAAATGATTAAAAAAAATGTTAATGTTCTCTTATGTTTGTTTAGGTTTTCTGTTCAGGGCAAATGGAAAACTTGTGCAATATTCTTCACATAAATAAACTAAAAGGAGTTGACATACTGTAGAGCTTTACAGAAACCAGTGGAATTATTTCTGTGAATTTTTTTTACTTAAATTCTCAAAACCCTTAATGAATATGAGTATCAACATATTTGACTTTTTTTCTCTATTTTTAAAAAGCAGTCCCTAATATTTGGAGCTTCACATTACAGCAGTAAAATGAACAAACATTTTCACTACTTGTACTTCTCTCTTTTTCAGCTTTGTAATACTGCCTTAGCTGTACTTAAGACATACCAGACACCTTTAATTTTTACCTATTTCAGAAGAAAAAAGTAGGTAACCACGTCCTTACTGTTTTCTTATTTCTTATTCCCATGACATCTCATCAGCAAAACAAGTTTGTCAGGAACAAACATAACTACCTACTTTTTCACAGATACATTTTTGCTGTATCTGCAGTACTCCTATTAATCACCCTGAAAGACCACAGTAATAAACAGTTAGACCCTGTCAGAATAGGTGCTCTTTCAGGGTAGTTTGTACTACATCTATTTCAGAAAGAAAATTAAAATTATGTATGAATTTTGGTAAAAAAAAAAACCCAAACAAAAACCAAACAAACAAAACCCCAGCTTTTTCCAGAAGTCAGCCTGGCCATTGCCTCCTGTTCTCAGAGCTGCATGCAGAAGGGTAAATCAGGATGCTGCATAACATGTCTTCCTTCTCTTTTGAGGATGCATAAAAATTAATACCTAACTAGTGCACAGGATAGTCTAGTACTGCAAAAACTGACACAAAGAAAAGGTTTTGTATTGTCTGTGCAAGCTTGTTAATATAAAATAAGCAGTGTGGGTTTTCCTTGTTTCTAACAAGCATGTTCGGCACAGGTCAAAGCCATGCAGCCTCAGTTATCAGAATAAATACCTCAGTTTTCCTACAGATCAGTAATTTACAAATTCTTTGGACTAACAGCAGACTATCAGCTCTGAAAATCCAGTTTCCTTAATGCAGTTCACCTCTGAGCAGTACAAAGAATTTACACAGTTGACACACATACAGCTACATTGGTTCAGTTTCTTTTAGGAAATATCTTATGGTTGCAAGCATATATCAAAATATCATTAAAATTCAGTAGAAGTTAGATGTCCAATTCCTATCAGAACTTTGAAAAATTCCAATAATGAGCTTGGGAACATCGAGGCTAATAAGTGAAAAAGTAGTTTTTTTAATTAAAAGGCACAGTGCTAATGAGGACTGTGAGCATCAGAAAGTGCATACAAAGCAGATATCAACTAAGCAGAATCAGCCTCCATAACTCATTTGTAGACAGAGTAGCTGTTTCCTGGAATTCTCTTCCTCAGCACTTGACTGCTTGTTTGTTCCAGCAAATTACATTTTGTTAGAAAGTATCAGTTTCATTCTGTGGGAATGACAAAAGATCAATAAAGTCACAAATATGGGGGAATGTATATGTTCCTTCAGAGCTAGGAATATTGGCAGTCTGTATGACAGATTGTTTCTGTGCTCTTGGAGAATATTGTGATCCGCTAAACAGCGTAGCTTTTGCACTTCCTACCTTTCTTTAAAAGGAGGAAAATTAGATCAGTTCAGAAAAAAATGTTGTAAAAACTTTTGTGTTGAAGTTTGCAGACATCTAAGTGGTTAAATAAACTAGGAATGTTCAGAAAATTCTCTACAAAACATTGCAAATGATTTAATTATATTTTAACAATGTAATGCACATATCTAACTTTACTGTGGTTTTTTGGGGGGGGATTGTTTTTTGGGTTTTTTTGCTATGCCCAACAAGAAAAACTACCTATATAGTACAGGAGAGAGTAACAGTTGAAATTTGTCAAATTGAAAGCAAAATCAGATTGAGAGGAGCAAATGGAAACACCCTATTTAAACTGTTGGGAGTGTGGTTTTGAAAATACCTAAAGTCAAGCCTGTATATCTTAAGTGAAATGTTATGATGCTCATCTACAATGGATTTAGTAGGCAAACCAGAAGGCTGGCTGCAAAAGATCAGATAAAGGCACAATACTCAAGACTTCAAATTTCAAATTCTGTCCAGAAATAGCAAAAAAACCCCAACAAAACACACATGCACAAGAACAACCAACCAAAAATGTCCCCCCAAACAAACTAAAAACCAAATGAGACTATGGCCAGCAATGTAACAACTCACCTGGTTATTTCTCTTTCCTTCATTGATCTTGGAAACATATACTGGGGACTTGGTCATTTTAATAAGAATAGCAAATTACCAGTGTCATAGCCATTTAGATGTTTTCCCATTTCCAGTTCCTCAAACAATGAGAAAACATCTCCTGTTCATCCACATACAGGAACTAACTACTTTACCAGATGCATTATAGGCTTTTTATGCTACTTTTGAAACATATGCATAGGCTTCACCAAAGAGAGCACTGAGAAAAATGCACTAGCAAAGATGGGGTTTTTTTCTGCTGTTTTTTGGGGGGTTTTTTTGTTTGTTTTGGTTTACATCCATTACAATACAATATTGCTGTGTATCACATTTGCTGGCATTTTAATGAGCATCAAATTATTCTCTATAAACTTTTTAATGTTTTGTCTTCATATGATGCTGCAGTGCAATTTTCATTGTATGCAATTGCATGATCAAAAGAGATAAAAAGAAGATAAGAGCATTACTAAGAAAAGAGTAGAGAGCAAAGGAAGATTAGGAGAGACACTGTCTCCTTCTCCATTTCTTTGTATCTTCCAAGCTACAAAAGAGCTTGGAAGATCAACATCAACATCAGAGCTCAGTGCATGTAACATCAACATCAGAGCTCAGTGCATGTAAATGCTGCCAAATCACACTGCTACCTTTCTGTACCACTTAGTAGAAGTGAACTTGATCACACAAGACAAAATAACAGAGCATCAGACTCAAGGCTGACTAAATCACCTACAACAACAGCATATCTAGGTCTATTAATAAGACTGGTTAATCCACCAGTACAGGTCTGACTCAGGAACATGGCGAAGCATTAATTTAGGAATTCCCAGGCCTGCTATCCTAGATTAAGATCTCGAAGAGTTATAACATAGATCTTTGTTTTTGCTTTAAAACAAAATGCCTAAGCTTCTCGGTATAGAAAGGTCTTCATTAAGTTCACATGATTACAAACTCGAAGTGTCACACTGTCACTGGTTAGAGTTACATTGACCCAAGCACAAAGCTACCAAGACACAGAGGTTGGTTGCATGTGTGGGTTGACACTGAGTGCAAGAACCCCCTGTTGTGCACGTGTTCATCGTCAGTGCACAGCTCACACCTCCTCCTCAGACACTAACATCACTCAGACAGTTTCAACAGCAGATATCACAGTTCACATATCATTGTGCATGCCCACCTGCT
>NW_010301787.1:32774-42310 GCF_000700745.2 Antrostomus carolinensis
AGCCCCCAGACACCGCAGCTGGAACACCTAATGGCCTGGGGCACACTAAGGCCAGAAGTACCTTAATGCCATCTTTGATTCTCCACTATCCACAGAAAGGAAGAGCTGAAGACCCAGCATACTACTTCCTATGAGTAACTGCATACATTAGAGCACCTGGAAATAGTCAAACCTCAACTCTGTATTCAAAAATTTATCCACCCAATGTACTGAATATAGCAGACTAGTTATCCTAACAAAACCAATCAAAGCAAATCCCTATTAATAATACATTAGCTGACACAAAACTAATAGAACTGAGAAAAACAGGCTTTGAGCAACCTGATCTAGTGGAAGATGTCCCTGCTGATGTCAGGGGGGTTGGAACTAGATGATCTTTAAGGTCCCTTCCAATCCAAACCATTCTATGATTCTATGATTTGTACACAATGATGCTATACAGGTAATGCAATACGGAACTCGACCTTAGTTATTATCAGTAACTTATGCTTTTATGATCTCACTTAAAATTTATTTTAATGTCCACGTCCATTAAAATATTACAGTATTTATTGAAGAACTAGTTGCTTTAAAATATTTTCTGTGACACCTGCTGCAATAATACAGTCTTTATTTTCAATGCTCTAGTGACAGAGATTCAATTAACACTAAAGAAGTCATGAAGCATCTAGGGAAATCTATTTTTCAATGGATTAAATGAAGTGACATAATTAGCACTATTTAAAATTAAGTATTAGCATGACTCCTAAGATAAAGTCTAAATGGTGAGCATTTTTAAGGGCTATTTACACAGCCCTTTTCCTCTAAGGAAAGTAAATGCATCCAGTTTATTTACAAGAGATGGGTTCAGAAGGAGTCCAGTTATTTATAATACATACTACAATTATCTGAACAAATAGACATTTATTTTTATTGGTAACTAATTTACATTCAACTTTAAAATTGAATTCTTCCAAGAACAACTTGGTATTATTAAATAAATTACTGCACAGAGACAGAAGAACAGACCCCTACAAACTAGCTCAAAAAAAGGTATGTAATTATGAGGCGTATTACACAGAGTCACTTCACTACTATTACATTGCAAATCAACCCTGAACCTCTTAATGACAAAGTACGCAGACTCGGGAGATAGGCGGCTGTACCACTCACAGATGTCTCCTTGAAAGTAAATGCAGTAAGTGGCAACTGCATCATCCAGAGAGAGAGAGATAAGCACCATAATCCTGCAGCTATATGTACAGTAACTCTATAGCAACCGTGGAAAAGGAAATGTCAATAAAAATACAGGAATAATAGATGGCAATAATTAGAGCTTATGATTGTCTGGGGAGGTTTACATGCCCAGGAAGAATGATTTACTAAATTAAGTTCAGAGCATCTAGAAAAAAAAAAAAAAAAAAAAAAAAAAAAAAAAAGGGGGAAGATTTTTTTTTTGGTTTTTTTTTTTTTTTTTTTTTCATATGCTGTTGATTACTCCTAAAGGGAGTGGAGTGTGGTATAGAATGGGAATTATCAAGTGATAGATTTCAGAGGTAGAAGCAACCTGTAAATTAAGTGTCTACATACTTTCCAATGTACTGTTGTCTCTAGGTGGCACTAAGGTATATTAACTATATGCTTGTCTTCCTGTTTTCCTTATAGACAACAAAACTACTTTCACTTTCCTGAAGCAGGGGCAAGACTAAAGGAATTGCATGTGTTGCACCACTGTCAACTTTGATGTGCTCTTCCATCTGGCTGCATAGGATTTTGTGTGATTGGGAGAGGTTAATCCTGAAGGTTCAGGACAGTGGATTTACTAACAAAACAAGAGCTGCATAAAACATCTCACCTCTTAGGTTAAAAACCTGAGCACCACAGATTGAAAAGATTTCAGGAAAGCCATAGATTCTGGAGATTCTGTAGGACTGTGTTGAGGCAAATCTACTGAAGAAGATGAATTCACTGTCCTTGTCCTGTATATTTCTGAAATCCCTAGCACAAAGTTATGAATGGGAAAAGATTTTAATATTTTAAAACCAAATGCTCTTACTCAATCTAAATAACCAGCAATTGCCATTTGAAACAGCATTTGGGAAAACTTGTAATTATGAATGGAAAAGCGCTGATGAAACATGGTGAAAAATGCACCAGAGACCTCACAGCTGCAGGCTTTCACAAGCAGTGTACTTGTTAAGTACAGCTCACACATACGATCAGGCTGCTGCTTTTTTTCCCTTTTTGTCTTGTTTCTGCATAAGAGGATGCAGATTGTAGGCAGGAAGGTCTGGCTGTTGTTGCTAAAGTTAGTTGCAGTGAAATTGAGGCAGTAATAATATTCTACACTGGAAACAGAACAGGCAGAACTCTAACTGCATCTTCCCAAAGAATTCAGTTATTTCAAAGTGCAGGGAGGTGCAGCAGGAAAGACTAGGCAAGTGCGTGGCAAGCTTGGTTCCTGTTTAGGACACAGAACTGACAAGTTGCTCCAAACACAGCTCTTGGAAACTAACTTGGAGAAATTTGCAGTATTGACTCAAGTTTTTAGAACACACATTTCTAATTTCTTGGATGTTCTTAACAGCAACCATAGTCTTGATGTCATTTGAGGAAATGGTGCTACAGGAAAAAATATCAACTATATCATGGGAAAGGTTAAATGGAAGATGGCTAAAATAACATTCAAGATGCAGTGATGAAACCACCCTATACTCTCCCACTAGCACTGCTTTAGAGTCTCTGTGCATAAGCAGATGAGTGTATTGCACATGCTGAAACTCTGGAGAGTAAAAGTGTTAAACTTGCGTTGCTATATTGTTCTAAGTGCAATATATTGTTCCTGAAATATATTCAGACTTTATTCCCTTCATTTGAAAAGGCAGATTCAGATAGTTTATTTCTGATAGCTATTCAGTAGAAAAAACTAGAAAATGCATCAGTCCTATTCAAGTCACATCTGTGTCACTGCTGTTGTAACTGATACACAGAACAGTCAATATCTCTCTTCAGTGCTACATTCCTGAGATATTTCACTTTCATGGGTATATAAAGTACACCTATTAGTAAGGTGTCTCACAAGCTTAGTGTATATAGTCCTGTGCTTGCTGTCATTATATTTACACCAGAGCTCAGCTTCTTCCACTGCATTTCAGTAGCTGTGTGGAATCTTACAGCTCAGTGAACAACAATTAGCTAAGAAAGAAAGATTATGGAAAACATTCACTTTTTTTCCTCATCATGCAGAAATATGTATCTATTGCTTTAGGTATGTAAGGTGGGTGGAAGAAAGTATTATTGCCATCTCAGCTGAGCAAAATAATTAAACAGTTCCTCCAGGCAATCATGGATATCTTCTCCCATGTGCCAACAATGCCAGCCTTTACATCACAGTTGTTTTCCCACAAAAACCTGAGGTATTATTCATTCCTCTTCCCTGGGATTTCCACTTCCCTTTCCCCCATCAAACCCCACCCCCCACCCCGGGAGGGGGGGGAAGCTTTCCCCACAACCCATTTCTTTTCTTTGCCTACAAACAAGTCTGTCTCTTCCCCTCTCTAGCAGTAGCATGTAGCTTCCAGCATAACCTTAGGAAAGTGTGTTGCGTAAACTGTGCTGGAAAAAGAGCACAGCAGTACTCCTGTGCTGCACGATTCCTTCTCAGCTTCCTTCTCTTTCATACAGGAAGCAACAAACTCCTGCTCTACACCCAGAGCAGATCAGAGCTGATTTACTTTATCCAGCTATCAAAAGTAGATGCACAAAGTCTAAACTCCATTCCTTCTGAATCACTCCATGCATTCTAAATTTGTGGAGGAAGATGATGTGTGAGCAGCACTGCACACAACTATAATTCTCAACCAACACTTGGATAATTTGTAGCATAGCAAGGAGAGTTCAGTTTTACTCCCTTCAAACTTCTTGACTGAAATGAAGTTGCAGTGCCTTTCAGGCCATATATATACGGGATTTTTTGAGAAACATTAAGTTCAAACTTATAAAAATCAGGCAATTAACAAGTAAATGTGCCATACATTGAATATCTGCTATCTATTCATTTTCTGCATTACGTTTTACATCATTTGTTCCTTAAGACCAGTTTTGTTTTCAAACTCTAAGACTGGAAAAAGTCTATCCAAATGTGTTTGGTACCAAAATATGGCATAGTAAGAGCTCTTTGCTGCTGGTATTCACACCTAGTTGTCATGCATTTGATACGAAAATAAAAACATGGGTTAGAATAGTTCATTCCATAACCCCCTGGCAAGGACACAATCTGCAGTCTGCCCCATCTCATTTGAACCTCTCAGACTATGGGGTCTTTAAGTTTCTTTCAGCAGAATTTTTTAAATGAAAAACTAGATGAAAATAAAAGGCATCTCATGAAAGTGTCATGGGATAAAAGAATAAATTCTTGCCCTATTTTAATTAGAACATGAATCCTGCTGAGTTTAATTATCCTGTCATTTTATAAATTTGACAATAAGGACAATGCACCAAAAAGGACAATTTTTTTGTTGTTTTTCAGGAAAAGCTGTCACAGTCAGTTTGGATCTGTCAAATTTACAGGACAAGGTACTCTGTGACTTAAACTTTGCTTCATGAGCTTAATAAGAAATACAATGAACAACCATGACAAACAGGGGCTCAAGACCCTTTTACCCAGACCAGTCTATCACGTGAATTCACTTATTCACCATTTAAGTCATAAGAGCTTCCCGCATTATCCCACCAGGAAGCATGAAAGTCCCAGCAGTCCAGCTGCTGTTGAATCCATTTCAAAAGCTTTTTTTTTGAGCAAGCTGATGTGAATTCTGACCAGACTGCCAGACCACAGGTGATGGCTGCAGGAGACAGCAACCTGCAGGGGGTAAGGGCTGCAGAATGGCCCTCAGCTCCCTCTGGGCACCTGTCCTGCCCACGTGCTGCTCCTCTGACCCACAGGCACTGATCCCCGCACACCCCAGCGCCAGGCAGACTGAGCAGGAGCTGAGTCAACAGTCACAAAAGCTCAACATTTCATAGGACTACAAACATAAGAACGATAATGGTTACTAGAAGAGTTGCATTTAGTATTATTTTATTACAGTGAGCAACAATTACTTTCTGGTATTTAAATCCTAGCTACTTGGATACTTAATAATTTCCATTTTAAAAAATATAAAATCCCTATTTAAATTTTTTTCACAGCACTATAATTAATCATAGAATCATAGAATGGTTCGGGTTGGAAGGGACCTTGAAGAGATTAATAAAATTCTCCTATTTGTAAACATAATTAAAAGTCATAGATGTAGCCAGTTTAAGAAATATTATAAATGAAAAAGATGCTGATATTATATCCTTAATGAAATTTCATGATTCATAGCAGTGATATTTTATGTATTTATCTGCAATATGTTGATTAATAGATAGATTTGGAGCTTCATAAACAGCAGTGCAGTAACATGTACACTGGACATGACAAGTAATTGTTCTATTAATCTTTTCACCTTACAAATATGTCAAAATATGAAAAAAACATGTTTATGCTTTTTCCCCATCCAACTTTGTATTAAATAAGGAAAAAAAGTTTTAATTTCAACTGCAATTTTTTTTTATTAAATACTGCCATTCCTCCTCCACACCAATGAGTACATTTACTAATGGATTTAGCAGTGTCATAAAAGTAATTAAATGAGGGCAAGTGTTAAAGTATTAGAGCCCTTAATTGCCAACTGTTTTCATTTGTAGTCACTACAGTGGATCTGAATTTTTTCTATTAATAACATTTAAGAATAATTAAGAATAAATAAGAAATAATTAAGACTACTCTTAAGCATAAAGAAACCTAAGAAGTTTGTGTAACAATATAGCACTAACTGTATTACTTTCTCAAATAGGAAGAAATATTGTTAAGTAATAATAGGGATGAAAAGTAATAAGAACTTTTATTGGAAAGACGTTTTTAATAATTAAAGCTTTCTATGAGTATTTAAGTCACATAACGTGCTTCTTATTCCTGCTTGGTTAAGCTTGAACATGAAATTATAAAAAGTATTAAATATTAAATAAAATTAAATAAGTATTAAACCACTTATTTCATTTATAAAACATATAAGTCTAAATTCAACCAGTAAACAACTAGGCAGAGTTAAATACAAATTTTAATTAATCATAACTAAATATTGTCTTTTCTTTTAAATGTTTTATCTATATTGTACATGATTTTCCTTCATCACCTTCTCTGTAAATAAGCTTCTTAGAAGGTAGATTACGATAAGTAGATTTATGGGGAAAAGGCAGAAAAAATTTACTGTTTTATACCTCTTAAAAACAAAGACCAAAGCAAAACAACAAATAAAAAATCCCAAACAAATGAAAACCAAAACCCAAAAAACAAACCAAAAGAAAAGCAGTTTTCATTTCAGCAGCGGCAAAAACTCCAAAGGAGTCTTCAGCTGAATTAGATTTAAGGGCTAATTTTGATTCAAAACACTGATCTTCTGTACCAAGATGCTGACTTAGGATTTCTCAGCACGATGGACACCAGTGACATGGTGCTGGGTACAGCTCCAGCATTCTCCCAAGCACAGTAATGGGAAGATTTAATCCCAGAGGCAGTGGCCCGTCTTTAAGAGCAACCTGACAGCAACCCACATACCACAGGCACTTCTGACTGTAACCTTCTGAAATAAAACCTCAAAGTAAAAATAAACAAAAATAATGTTTTAAATATATGTTTTAAACAGAGCATACTGAAAAACAGCATTATGGCATGTTACACAATGCTATAGGGTTTTTTCCTAGACAGACAAAACCTTCCATTGATTTGGGGTGTTAACAGGACAGAGAATAACTAAATACAACAGATCAGTCCAGTATAAACTCTGATACTGTAGGTGCTGCTGCAGTTACAAGCAAGATAAATTTCTACATTGCACATGTTATCATATGCAAACTGTATTTTCTTGTTATCAGTCAGATATATTTATAGCCTCATGCCTACATGTATCCAAGTAATCAAACCATCCCTATTTCTTTCAGTATTAGAGGAAAGTGTTCTCTCACATGCTGGGTGCAGTAATACAGCTATTTTGCAATTGCTATTGCAGTAACACGCTTCCAAACCAAGCAATGATTAGATCACCCCTCCTAAGTGACTGTAGAATTGACCCTGCCTTTCTGTATCTTTTATGCAATGACTCATTTATTGCATCCATGTATGTTTAATAAACACCATGAGATATCATAATTACCAGAATTAAGGCATCAGATACTCCAAATAATTCTGATTTTAAAATAATAAAGTTACAAGGATGCTTTAGGAAACTGTCTAGATCTCAAATATAACATATGGGCTTGAGGTTGAAATCCCCTAATGAGCTTTTAACAGCTTTCAGACTAAGATGACCATGCTAATCCTGTCTTCTGGTTTTAAGAACTATACATTTATGTACCAGTGAATACACTGACACCACTTGGAATTAGAATACCGTTCCTCAAGAGAAAAAGTTTTACCTGACCCATAATAGTATATTTATAGTTTTTATCGCAAAAATTCCTCTTGCAAATGTACTACTTCAGAAATATACATATATTTTTCAGGTTAAAAGTGTTTCAGCAACATGATCTGTGAACACAACTCCCAAAAGTAATACAGACAGATGATCTGCAGAGCACAACAAGGGTAATCAGAAGAAAAAGAGGGATGAGCTTAAGTAAAAAAAAAAACAAGATTAGACTTGGTCTAGGGAACTAAAGTGACAGTATAAAAACACATAAAAAAATCTGTGGAGCAGAGAGGGAACTATGCAAGATAAATACATCAAATCAAGATCAAACTGTGTAAATCAGATAGGAGTAAGTTAAGGTTGAAATATGGAAAAAGATTCTAATAATAATAAAAAGTTTTGAAACACGTGACAGCTGGTAGGAAGAAAAAACCCACTTAGCTATTTTACAGTTTCTGAAAAGGACTATAGTGTGAAATAACAGAGTTCTCCCTAGTGAGGAACAGACAGAACCTACAACAGAATTATGCCAGTTCTGATTATGGCTGAACAAAGGTCAGGTACTTTCAAAGAACAAGGCAGAGCCTTATGCTCTGTATATTTATACAAATATTGATTTGTGACAGAAATAAAAGGCATTTTCTTATGTAGGCACCTCATCATTCAGCATAAAACAGAAAACTGCATTCTGAAAATGGTTCCGCTCTTTATTCAGAATTATGAGCTTTGTGCCATTTTAAAGTGTTTTGAATTTAGTCACTTGTAGCACGATGAAGGAAATAAGGAAATGGACACTATGAATCAGCAAGAAATTAGTCAGATGCAGGAATTTATTTATGCTGCCTTAGTTTGTGGGTGGGTTGGTTTGAGCTTCTTTTTGTGTTACCTAACCGATCAAAAATTACAACCATTTCCATTAGTTAGGTCCCAGCTCTCTAATCCAAAATTGTACAATAAGATTTAAGGAGTAACAGAATGAAAAAGTCAAAATTTAGTATTTTCTGCCTAATCCTATAACTGATGTGGTCAGGAGTATCTCTGGGAGAGACCCAGAAGAGACCCTAGGAGAGGTCTTGAGTACCTGAGTAGAAACAGAGGGAACCCTACAACCCTGCAGCACCCTCTTTGTGCAGCAGAGCTGGAACCACTTTGTTGACCCACTTGACCTTCCTTCTGAACCAGACTCTCTCTCACAGAATTTATCATACCGTGTATATATCTGGGATTAAAATGCTCTGACATTCAACTCCATTTAGTCTCCACACTGCCAATTTGGTCTTAAGTCAAGACAAGCACAACTTAAGAGTACCTGTTATTGACAAGCATCTATTTTTTACAGCTAATACATTCCTTGTTATAATTTATATATGACACATGGAACCTTTCTTCCTTCCTTAATTTTCACAGTTACAGCAAGTCACCTGGGTAACTCAAAAAGTTACTAGACAGTTTCCACAAGTTAACTTCACATTTCAACTCAGGGGTTTTGAACAGATGTAGCATGCTGTGCAGTGTAAATAGGTTACACAGAGCACTAAGTACTATAAGAAGAGATGTAAATTATTTCATTAATCCTTACCCTTCAGAAAAAAAGAAATTCTCTTGGTGCCAGTTATCCTATCATTCTGGTATATGAAGCTCTTCAACAAACAAAACTGAGCCAACTGAGGTTCTGGCCTGAGGTGCAACATTGCTCTCATTTAACAAATCATAACTCTTAATTTGAAAAGCCTAAAAACCATAAAGAAATCTTAGTGCATATGATTTAGATAAACTAAAACATCATAAATTTCTGTGAGTTATGCATGCTATAATACATTCAGACAATTACCAAACCAGCTATTTAAACAATATATGGTCCTTACTCATCATTCTTATTCAAGTTCTGTGCTAACATATTTTAGAGTTCAGGTGAATTAAAACATAAACCTGAATGAATATAATGACAACTAAGGTCATATTTGTCAAATAGAATCTGCGTTAAAACCAGAAAATAAAAGATTTATTCATTCTTGATACAGTAAATTCAAATTTAGGAAGCTGGCAGCATAAGTACAGTAGCAT
>NW_010301788.1:0-10984 GCF_000700745.2 Antrostomus carolinensis
GGGCAGGGAGTGACAGAACAAGGGATAATGGATTCAAACTGGAAGAGGGGGGATTGAGATTTGACATTAGGAAGAATTTTTTTACTGTGAGGGTGGTCAGATTAGATGAAGCTTTGAGCAACCTGGTCTAGTGGAAGGGGTCCCTGCTCATGGCAGGGAAATGGGACTTTATTTAAGTTCCCTTCCAACCCAAACCAGTCTGTGATTCTATGGTTTAGTCGGGGACTTGTCAGTGTGAGGTTAATGATTGGACTTGATGATCTTAAGGGTCTTTTCCAACCACATTTATTCTGTGATTCTGCATCTCTCCACGTGTGTGCAGTTAGCAGAACTGTGGACTGTCCAACCACCGGCCATGGAAGGCAGTGAACTTTCACTGCCAAGTCAGTCCAGTGATACGTGTTAAAGGAAGGATGGCTGCTGTGAGGAGGACAGGCTATAATATTTCGTGGCCTTTATGTTCCAGGTATCGAAAACCTGCCTTGTGAGCTGCAGAGGAACTTCCAGCTGATGCGGGAGTTGGATCAGAGAACAGAAGGTGTGTTCAGGTATTTTGGTAAGCAAAGTCTGATGGAGAAGCCTGAGGGACGGGAAGAGCCTGGTGGAGACTCAGCTTTACAGAACAGATCTCCCCTCTACTGCTCTTTCTTTTCTCCACCTGAGTGCTGTGCAGCATTTATTTCTTTTCTGTGAGGGCTGCAGCTCACAGGACTGGATTTTTTTTTTCAGCATTTGCACGTTAATTTGTAGCCGTGTGATCACTTGCCCCTTGGATGGCCGTATTTCCTCATATTTCCACATGTACTGAGCTGTAGGTTGGTGTATGTCTCCTAAGACTAATTTTCTTTTTTCTGAGGTTTGTGTTGGTATCTTGTTGCATGTTAATTATTTCCAATTTGAATTATTAGAACGGTGAATGGCTGAACAGCAAATACAATATTCTGTGTGTTTCAAGGGAGGTTGAAGTTTATGAACCTGTGGGTTCAGTTTCTGATCTTAACGGTGAGCCTCTCCTCTGAATTAACTGTAAAACACTTGGGAAATGAGAATCGCACAGCAAGTGTTGAAGAGTGAATACCTTTAACTTCTTTTTTTTAAAAAAAAAGTGAGTACATTAAGGGAACAGAGGCAATTAGGAAATTATCAGAAGAGATCTTCTAAATACTCTAAAAAGTTAGAAGAAAAAAATACTTGCTTTGGCAGACAGCTTTCTCATGTTTATATGCTTTGCTTTTCAGATAAGAAAGCGGAAATTGACAGTCTTGCAGCAGAATACATTGAATCTGTGAAGAACATGTTACCCGAGGAGCGAGTAGAACACCTAAAGAAAATCCAGAGTGCCTACAGCAAATGTAAAGAGTACAGTGATGACAAAGTCCAGCTGGCCATGCAGACGTATGAGATGGTGAGGATCAAAACCAGTGAGACTTAAAATCATAAAATCACAGACTGGGTTGGGTTGGGTTGGAAGGGACCTTAAAGCTCATCCAGTTCCAACCCCCCTGCCATGAGCAGGGACACCTTCCACTAGACCAGGTTGCTCAAAGCCTCATCCAGCCTGGCCTTAAACACTTCCAGGGAGGAGCATCCACAGCTTCTCTGGGCAACTTGGGCCAGTGTCTCACCACCCTCACAGCAAACAATTCCTTCCTCACATCTCATCTCCATCTCCCCTCTTCCAGTTTCAAGCCATCACCCCTTGTTCTGTCACTCCCTGCCCTTGTCACAAGTCCCTCCCCAGCCTTCCTGGAGCCCCTTCAGGTACTGGAAGGCCGCTGGTAGGTCTCCCCGGGGCCTTGTCTTCTCCAGGCTGAACTTCTGCTAAAACTGGCCATACTCTGAAGTGCGGCTGCTGGTGGACCTGGAAGAGACTTCTGCAGTGTCCATTTTCCCTGACATATTTATGTTTTAGCTTCAATGTCTTACTGAAACAAATTATTAGTCCTCAAGCTTATTTTTCTTACTGTTGCCCTCCCAAAAAAGCCTCCTCTTGTGTTACCAGGTTTTGTGTCATCAGGCTTCTCCTCTGGTGAAGAGTTAAATGAGTTTATCCCACTTGGAGGTTGCTTAATAGGTAGTATGCATCTGCTGTGGAACAATACCAGCAAAATTACCCCATTCCCTCCTCCCCAGCAGCTCCCCTGTCACCTGATAATTTATTTATGACTGGTCTTAGTCATAAGCAACATTTTTGAAGGCAACTTCAATACTATTTTGTGGAGGAATGGAAGGAAATCTGCTCAATTGCTTTGGTTTCCAAGTGACAAAGGAAAGCAGACACCCTCAGCTCCACCAGTCTGGTTCTATATTGGACACCAGGCTTTCCTTGATGGACCTGGTGGGAAAATCTCATTTCTTAAGATGCAGCTCTCCCCTTTTTTTCTTCTCCTGCCCCTACTCCTGTATCCATTTAGCTGTTACTTGAATAATTCTTATCTTGTATATTTTATACCCTAGATAAAACTTGAGTGAGGGAAATCCTTTCAACTGTACTTAGTGTGTTTTGTCCAGCTTCTAGAGATGCTTTGAATTCTGTTCTATCTGCAGCACATTTTACTGACATCACAGAAAAGTAAATTATTTCACAAGGATTGAAAAATGTCCTAGATAACCACTAATTCGAGGACCAGGTATTGCAGCAACACAATCTGGGGGTCGTGGCTTAAAATACCTTCGCTACTTCTCTGTCTTGTAAGCCACGTTATCGCAACGGGGGTAGTACAAGCTACTTGCTTAATATTTGTTGACTTGACACTGGAGGTGGTCAGCATTTATTACTAAATTTCTTTAAATAGCATGCGAGTGAAATGCCAGAAAAAACAAAATTATCTACTCAATGCATTTTGTGGACATTAGTTGAATAATGTATTTTAAAAATCACAGGGAGAAAACAGTTCTTTTTTTAATATCTCTCATCATCTTGTTTTGTTCTGCCAGCCATTAGTCTGAGTTGCTTTGACCGTCCTTTATGCCAACTCCTCCTCACTCTTTTCCTTCCTTTCTTTCTGTAGAGGGATCGGATCCTCTTGCTTTTGCCTGTTTTTCTTTGTCTTATTCTTTTTCTCTCCACCTTAATTCCCTTTGTATGTACCATTTCCCCTTTTCCAATTTAGTACCCCTTTCCTGCCTTGCTCTGAAGTAGTATACTCCTGTTGATGCCAATAACAGCCAAGTTATTAGACCTTCCTGTTTTCGTTTGGGGTTTGGTTTTTTTAATACAGTTTGTGGTTTCCTCTTCTGTGCAGGTGGATAAGCATATCCGCCGGCTGGATGCAGACTTGGCGCGCTTCGAAGCAGATCTGAAAGATAAACTGGAAGGCAGTGACTTTGAAAACCCTGGATCTCGAAGCCTGAAAAGTGCGTAAATTTTACAGGTTTGACAGCCTTTTCCAGCGCTGAGCGTATCTAACCAGAGAGGTTAAGGTATAAAGTAGGCTGTTATTTCTGGAGGAAGAAATACAATGTGCTTCTCAACTTGTTTTAATGCTCTTCAATTATTTACAGCATTCTGGTGGGCAATAAACAGATGAAGAAAAACCTAGTGCTGGGATCTAACTTCCTGTCTCTGCTTGCCAGATCACCCTGAGGTGGCCCACAGTTACTGGTTGTAAGGAGGCTACTGGCCAAGGGGACACTAACCATGACAAAAGTGAGCTGATGTTCTGGCAGCTCTTGAGTGTAACAGTCTTAGTTTCGGGCTTGATTTATTACTGAGTAAGTTCTAAGATCTTTTTGAGAAGAGATTTTCCTATTTTCCTCCTCTTACTGGAATTTGAATATTAATCAGGCTGAGAACAGCAGGGAAGATTAGGAGTTAAAGGAAAGTGCCAGTTTCTGTTGTATATATTGGAAATCTTTTATGATTACAGTGAAATTTGAGCATGGTTAACAGAAGCACATCTTTATGCCTTTGAACTCTGAAATTAGGGGTAAAATCAGGGATGTGGAGATAAAAGTCATGTTAGTTACTGAGTAACCAATTCACTACTGTTTAAAAATATACTGAAATTAAAAAAAAAAAATTACAGCATGTTTAATCAAATACCATGCTATTTATATCTCGTGCAACGATACAGGTTGATGTTGTACTGCAGTGATTTAATTGCCAAAACTGTGAACAGAAGTGTTTGGTGCTCAGCCATACTACTTGCCAATTTGGCATAAATGTGGCATAAACACGTATTTCAGAATCAGCATTTGTATTCAATTACATTTGAAATAAGGATTGCAAACCCATAAATGCATCAAAAGAAAAACATCTGGGGGTGTTTCTGGGATTCAAATAGGTTGAAATGATGGGTTTTTTCCTTTATAGAGGGACGAAGTCAGAAAGACAAGAGAGGCTCTCGCGGTCGAGGCAGGCGAACATCTGAAGAAGATACACCAAAGAAGAAGAAACTCAAAGGAGGGTAAGGCATATCCAGTCACAGCTCTGCTGACTTTGGCTTGACACTTCATGAATTTTCCGCAAGCTCATGTTACCCTATTTATGACTCCTGTCTGGATGGTGAGCGGTGTTTCATTAGTGTCCTGCTTAGGACAAGTCAGCTTTGTTAATTAACTCCTTGGTTGGCATGTGGAAACTCAGCGTGCTTGGAATGCCCTCTGAGTGGAAGAACAAGATCAGCGTCTGTTGCTGTTGGCAGGCTGGGAGAAAATAGCTTTGATTTTTGTCATGTGGCTATTTTTAACAGTTGCTTGTGGTCTTGATCATAAAAAGAAATGCTTGCCCATCAGGACAAAAACTGATGTTGTATTGTTCTAGAAATCTTGGAGAGTTCTGGGCGTTGTTTTCAAAGAATTGTGTCCTAAGTAATCTTGAATAATCTAATTTGGTGTTGTGAAGCAAGGAAGAAAGCCTGTCCTCTCTCTATCATATGACTTACATTAGAAGGGCTCTGTTAATTCTGATTTTTCAGCTGGCTAAATGAAGGGGCAGAAAAGAACAGTTTCCACTGAGCATTACTGATGTGTAAACTTAACACATCTGTCAGATCAAGGGGGTTCACTCGTACCTGGCAAGGAGAAAAGTATGTGTATATTAAAACTGAGTAGGGGGGGAAATTGTCACCGAAATCGGGAATAAACTTCTTAACACCAACATAGTCCTGGGAAGCCAGCAGGACTTTGTTACCGCACCAGATCACTGCACCTGCCACACATACCAATTTGTCTTTCTACAAAGGCTTTATACTATAAAAACATGCATATTCATTACTTTTCGAAGAACTCATTAATATCTGTAAACGTCCTTTTTGCATGTGTGCTGAAGTCTCCTCTAGTTTCTTCGGGGATTCCTCTGGTGGTCGTCAAAACTTTTGTCGCTGTGCCCTTTAGTTGAACTTTTCTTTTGCTCATGCTTAGTCCATCTCTTGGCCTGTTTGCATCACCTCTGTCTCCACAAAACTGGTTTATTCCAACATCACTACCTTATCTACCCTATTGCAAAAATTTGGTGTCTCAGAGTTCCCCTTTTATCTATTTTAGACTACAAACTTGACTATCTTTCAATGTCCCATTATTTAAGCAGAAGGGTATGTTCTTTCAGAATGGTGTGAGAATCAGATTCTTCTGTCTGCAAGCAGAAGTGATCTGTATGTTAGTTTTGTTACTGTCATCATGGCATCTATAAATCATTCTCTTAATCTTTTATTGTCAAGCTCATGTTTTGTGTTTGATCAGACCTACCTCTTGATCTTAATTATTAGATAATACGTGATAATGTAATCTGAACTCTAAAGTAGGGTCAGTGTTTTTTAGGGAATATACTGTTAAAAAGTGGGATTTAGAACTTGGAAATGTGGTGTTGTCTGCAACTGAAAAGTGTTTTGTCCTTGTCCACAGATCAGAGTTTGCTGATACCATCCTGTCGGTGCATCCCTCAGATGTCCTAGACATGCCCGTGGACCCCAATGAACCTACCTACTGCTTGTGTCACCAGGTGTCCTATGGAGAAATGATTGGCTGTGACAACCCAGATGTAAGCACTTGAGATTATGTATTTTCAGATGTTCACTACATCGCAACACTTATTCACTTAGATCATACAAAACAAAAGTAATGTTCATGAAACACTCAGCATCTCTTCTGTGGGTTTTTCCTTTCTGTTTTGCAGTGCCCAATTGAATGGTTCCACTTTGCTTGTGTGGACCTCACCACCAAGCCAAAAGGGAAATGGTAAGTATGACAACATACAGCTTTTGATTCTGATCAGGCTATGATTTGCCTCAATAAGAATCACAACAAGAATTAAGACCCCCTAGTGACCCTTCCTGACAGAGGAGCTTTGCTCATCAGAGGGTTTGCATCCTCTCTTGTTTGGGATTGTGTTTGTATGAAGGTAGAAGGTACGAGAGGAACCTTCTTCCTAAAGTCTGCTTCCACAGGAGTCTTAGATTCTGGGCACGTGCAAAATTGCATGATAAATAGAGCAGTTTTTGATCTGAGGCTCGTGTATACACATTATATCTCAGCTTTTCTGTGTTGTTGCATAGTTGTGGCTGTGCTTAAAATTGAGAAGAGACTTTTTTTTTTTTTTTTTTCACTTCTGGAAGCCAAGTTTGAAGACTGCTCTAGGTTTTGCTCTTCTTGGAAAGAATCATAGGCTTGTTCTGTAATTGGTTTCTGTTTAATGGACTGCTATCATCTAATTAACAAGATGCGTATAGAAACAAGAAAGATGAGACGTGCGGCTGTGGGGGGGGGGGGGGGGGGGGGGGGAGGGGAGGGAATGAGTTGGAGGAAAATATCTTTTTTTCTTTTGCCTGTAGAGGAAGTTTGTATGACAAACTTGGAGAAGTTACTTGGAGTGACTTCTCCAGGTGAATGAAATCAGGCAAATCACAGCTGTGAGGGGCTGAGGAGCCCTGGAAACCTTCTAGTGCTGTCTGTCACCTCTGCCCACCTGAGTTGGTAGTTTCTTTCCTATTTGCCCAGGCTTCTTGCATGTCATGAAAATGTTGCAATTACTCAAACGGGCTGCTTTTAAACCACCCTCCAACCCAATTATTTCCAGATAATAAAAAGAGCTCTTGTTATATTCAGGAACTAATTACTGCCTTTTTTTTCTCCCCCTGTAGGTTTTGTCCACGTTGTGTCCAGGAAAGAAAGAAAAAGAAATAAGGAGTAGAGGGGAGTACATCGTCTGAGGCAAGAAGAATTTAATATATTCCTTCCTTCAAGTTGCAATATTATCTTTGATTTTTATTTTCTTTTTTAAACTACCCTCCTTCTTTTTCTGATCTGATATTTAATTGTCCAGTGGCCAGTTGTAATTCCTGCTCTTTCATAAGAAAATTACTTTGAGATGGAGACAGTTTGCCACAGGGATTTTATTTATGTTACACTTGCACAGCACTGAAATCGGTGTTACTATGAAGTGCTAGGGCAGCCAGTCGCTGTAGTCTCTGCTAGTTTCTAGGAGTCTGTGAAGCCACCTAAGACACTGCAGGAGAATGAAATACCTGTATCTTTTCAGCACGGTGCATCACCATCATCGAAATAGCTTAGGCCTGGAGCTGGCATGGTAGAGAAGAAGGAATTTTCTCCAGTGTAGCCTCTATGAAAGAAGGAGGATCCATTGTTTAGGTGTGAAATCCATTTGTTGTGTGGTTTTGTCATACAAAAAGGAGCAGGAAAGCTGGTTAACTGTTTCCAGTGTCCGTTTCCTCGAGGCCAAGTACCGTGCTTAGTTTTGACAGGGCAGGGATGGGAGGGGGGTAAGACCAAATCTTCTCTTTTGGGGAATTTCTTCTGTTTATCTTTGCACTGCTTTGATTTCACTTGATCTTGCCCCTGTGAGCATGAACCTCAACAGAAGCAAACCATTTGACTTTTCATCTCCTTCTAGAACAGGTTTGTCTTTTGGGGAGAAAACCTTTAAATAGCAAAGGAATTGTCCTGCAGTGTTTCTTAGTGACGGTAATATTGAGAGAGGGTGTTACCTTTCCTGGCTGTTTCCGTTTCTCCGGAAGATTCGTTAAGTACATTACTGTGAAGATGAAACCTACAGTGTTTTTAGAAGGTCAGATTTATTCATAAAATAAGATGAAGTGATACTGAGAAAGCCAGTCAGAGGAACTCTCTAAGACTCGTTTTGGAGTTTTAGAAAGCAGGTATTCTTTATTGCAGTGCTGGACACACACAGCGATCGCTCCCCCAAGGTGTGTGTGTCTGTCTTTGTTCCAGCACACGTTATATTTGCCATGTCTGGTCCAGAACATTTCCCTTTTCAATTACCCCAAACCATATCCAATTTTCTACTTTAGGATTATTTTTCAAGCATACTTCACATCTTTCCACTACTGTTTTCATAGTATGGAACATACTTCTTGCTATTATCTGTTTTGGGGTTTTTTGTTTTGGTTTGGTTTGGGTTTTTTTACCAATTTCCATAACATTTTGAAAGGAACTACCACTCTTTCTTCTTCTTTTTGATCTTTTTCTTCATAGTCTGCTGATTCTGGTAGTGGCAAAGACTTTTCAGGGATCAAACTTGCGCTCAGCCAATTTGTTTCCCACTTCCCTGTCAGCTTTTTGATACCCCTTGTAGTGCATAATTGCCACTGCTGAGGGTAATAGTACTGGTTCCAAAAGTCGCAGGACTATATCTGCATGTTTTATGTGTCTCCCTTGGGCAGTGAAAAGTCCTCGTTCCTTCCAAATCACTCCATGAGCATGCACTACCCCAAAAAGCATGTTTAGAGTCTGTCCGTATGTTGATTCGCTGTCCCTTTCCAAGTTCCAATGCTCTTATCAGGGCAATTATTTCTGCTTGTTGCACTGAGGTGCCTTTAGGTAAAGACTTAGCTTCTATCACCTGTTCTTTAGTGGTCACGGCATATCCTGCCATTCGAAAAAAAATGCAGCCATTGGTGTACCAGGTATGGTCAGCTTCCTCCAAAGGTTCTTCTCTCAGGTCAGGTCTGCTGGCATATACTGTTTCAATAGTCTCTATACAATCATGAGACACAGCATCTAACTCCTGGTTTTCACTCAGAAAAGAAGCAGGGTTAACAATAGAGGAGGTGATAAGGTCTACGTCTTCTTATTCAGTTAATGTTGTTTGGTATTTTAAAAACCTCGAAGGTGAGAGCCAGTGTTCTCCCTTTTGTTCCAGAACTGTGGTCACGGCATGTGAGGTATGCACACTCATCTTCTGGCCCAGGGTCAACTTCTGGGCCTCTTGTATGATCGGCACTACTGCTGCCACAGCTCGGGGCACCCTGGCCATCCTTTGCTGACCTCATCTAGTTGTTTGGAGAAATAGGCAACTGCTCTCTTATAGGGCCCCAACCTTTGAGCCAGGACTCCCAAAGCCACCCCTTGCCTCATAAGAGAAGAGCCAGAAGGGCTTTGTTACATCCGGCAATCCCAAAGCTGGGGCTCTCATCAGTCCAGATCAGTCACTTCTGGTTTTCCCTTTGTAATTGATACAAAGGCTTAACCAATAGTCCATAATCAGCAACCCACAGACAACACCAACCTGTCATTCCCAAAAAGGTTCACAGTTCAAGAGGGACATGGATCTGTTAGAACAGGTCCAGAAGAGGGCCACGAGGATGATCCGAGGGCTGGAACACCTCTCCTATGAAGACAGGCTGAAAGTTAACAATAGAGGAGGTGATAAGGTCTACGTCTTCTTATTCAGTTAATGTTGTTTGGTATTTTAAAAACCTCGAAGGTGAGAGCCAGTGTTCTCCCTTTTGTTCCAGAACTGTGGTCACGGCATGTGAGGTATGCACACTCATCTTCTGGCCCAGGGTCAACTTCTGGGCCTCTTGTATGATCGGCACTACTGCTGCCACAGCTCGGGGCACCCTGGCCATCCTTTGCTGACCTCATCTAGTTGTTTGGAGAAATAGGCAACTGCTCTCTTATAGGGCCCCAACCTTTGAGCCAGGACTCCCAAAGCCACCCCTTGCCTCATAAGAGAAGAGCCAGAAGGGCTTTGTTACATCCGGCAATCCCAAAGCTGGGGCTCTCATCAGTCCAGATCAGTCACTTCTGGTTTTCCCTTTGTAATTGATACAAAGGCTTAACCAATAGTCCATAATCAGCAACCCACAGACAACACCAGCCTGTCATTCCCAAAAAGGTTCGCAGTTCTTTTATCGAGGTGGGTTCTGGGGTTTGGCAGATGGCCTCTTTGCAGTCATTTCCAAGCTGTCCTTGTCCCTTTGAAATCATGAATCCAAGATAGATTACCTCCTTCTCCAGGATTTGTGCTTTCTGCAATGATACTCGATAACTGCTTAGTCCCAGAAAATTTAGCAAGCTGACAGTCCAGGTTTTACAGTCCTCCTCCCTTTATGTGGCTATAAAGATATCGTCCACATGTTGCAGGACAGTTCCATTTCCAGAGGGCCTTTCCCATATTTCTAATTCTTTAGCCAACTGATTTCCAAAAATGGTAGGGCTGTTCTTAAATCCTTGAGGTAACACTGGCCAGGGTAGTTGGGGTTTTGGGTTTTCCTCCCAGTATCGGGGTTTTGCCATTCAAAAGCAAATAAACTGCAGCTTTCAGGAGCCAAGGTGAGACAGAGAAGGCGTCTTTCAAACCCAACACAGTAAACCACTCATAGGTTTATTTTAAGTTTGTTAATAATGTGTAAGGGTTTGCCACTACCAGATGTAAGTCTTCAACTATTTGATTTATTGCTCTTAAATCCTGCACTAGCCAGTAAGTTTTACCATCTGGCTTCTTTACTTGCAAAAATGGTAGTATTTACTGGCAAAAATGGGAGTGTTATATTCTGAGGAGCATTTGACCAGTAACTCATGCTTTATAATTTTTTTTCTATTATGCCTTTTACCCCTTTTCTGTCTTCCAATTTCAAGGGGTATTGCTTAATTCTTACTGGTCAAACCTTCTCTTTAAGCTTAATAGTAGTCAGTTCAGCATTTTGAGCCTTTCCGGGTATTCCTGTTGCCCAGACCCTGGAATATACCTGGTTATTTCTTGTAAAATTTCTTCCTCTTTAAT
>NW_010301789.1:0-30977 GCF_000700745.2 Antrostomus carolinensis
CTCTGCACTTCCTCTTGTTGAACCTCATCAGATTCAATCCTTCACTTGCTTGACAAAATTTACTAGAACTGAGGTTTTTCTTCCCATGTATCAGCTGGTTGTTAGAGCCAAGCTAAGAAAAGTATTGACTGTACTTTACCCCATTTTGTGAGATTATTCTTGCAGACAATCTTTTAGTAAGATGCTGTTCATGATGAGGATCTCCCACATGTGAGTGTGTAGGAAAGGGTACAAATAGGGCAAGTAAAATGATCTGGGGATGGAGTTGCCATATGGACTGGGAGAGAAAATTGAGGTTTATGAAATCACAAAAGGTGTGGATAAACTGAATTTGCTCTGATGTTCACCAGGCCCTGCAATGCAAGAATTCGTAGATGCAGTAAAATTTGTAGAACATCAATTTAAAATTAAAAAAAAAAAAAAAAAATGCAGTGAGTGTTGACTTCCTGCCCCACAAGGCAGCAGAGGCAGGTGGCATCAGTGGGGTCAGGAAGGGGCTAGACAAATTCACAGGCAACTTAAGTGGATATTAAAATGATGCAGTAAGGATATACCCTTAGCTATTCCTATTCCAATCATGGGTGGTGCTCAGAGAGCACAGAAGCATGGGCTCATCATTAGGCATATTTACTGTCCTTATATAGTATCTCTTGTTGTCACTCTTGAAAAGAAGATCGTCTACGTGGACCATTTGTCTGGCTCCATAGGATGCTTGTTATTTTTGTGTCTGCTGGGTAGTATTTTGAAATCCTTCCCCTGTTGTTTGGTATCAGCAAGTCAATGAGTGGCTTGTGTAGAACAGCTGATTTCTTTTCTGGATCCTCCAGACTCACTTGGGATAACTCCCTATGAACGGAAACTAAAACCCGACAGCTGATGGTAGAGCATTACTGACATCACTAACAAACATGACAAAGCAATACTTGGGGATATTCAGAAAATTGCTGGGTTATTTAGGGTATCTAGAAGGATCTGATGCCTTTGAAAGATTTTCGTGTATGTGCATTGTCTGAGGCATCTTCTGTACTGAAAGCTGCCCAGTAAAGCCCAGCTCCTGTGCAGTAGGCAGGTGGCTTGGGAGAGTTAGAAGCTCAGCTCAGGAGATGAGGGGGAGACCATTTTCAGGTATGCAGAAGAAAACATCTCAGGCCCTTATGTTAGTGAAAACTGTACATTTATTCTCTGCTTGCAGAGATAACAAGGCAGGCAGACAGCTTAATGCAAGTCTGCTTAGGACAGAGGGGGAAAACAGTTTAGGGCATCCTCATCAAAGTGACTAATGGTTAATTCCAACATAACTTCTGAATTAGAGCCTGACACTGCAGCAGTTGGGAATTTGTGGTTTCAAAAGCAATGAAGCTCAGTCGGGTCTGATTTCTTTTTGGTTTTGTGGCAGAAGGGAAGCCCGGGCTGGGAGCACTCTGACTGTTCTTTTCTTCAGCTTGCTGACTCAGGTCCTAGAGTTTCTGAGCCACCACTCTCTTCTTAACAGAGCTTAGCTCAGCTTTTGCCTGGAGCTCTGCTGTGAAGAGAGACCTTTTACAGGCCAATGCCGTAAGTGGAGGGAGTCTGGAAGGCATACAGGTAAATTCATGCTGACCATAGCCATATCTTGTTAATTAACTCACCTGTTGAAAGGATTTACAAGGGTTGTTTTGCTCCCATCATACTGCAGATCCTGCAGAAAAAAAGAAAAAAAGAAAAAAACATAATGAAAGGTGGCTTTTTTTTTGTTTGCCTGCTTAAATATTGTCCCAAATAAATTGCTTGTCATATTGCATATAATAAGAAACATCTCTGTATCATCTCTGTTGATGGAGGAGGCTGAATCACAACAGACTGCTGCATGAGAGAGGCTGCAGGAAACACTGACCCCAGGGATTACTAGTTTTGCATTTTAGGGTGGCCTAGGCAAACAGCCTGTGCTAGTGATTTATTTTGTTCAGTTAGTGAGACTTAAGCAGCAACTGAACTTGCATAGTTTCGCTAGTGATTTGGATGCAACATTAAACAGACATTCACTCTAGAAACTATGTGAATGGGTCAGTTGTTACATGATTAAATAATTAAGTGAAATTTAAAATTGTTCACAGTTTACCCTTCTCTCAAAGTTGACTGTTCTGTGTCTGACCTGAAAAAGATCCTCATATGCCTGCATTCTTACTTGGTTTTTAACTTTAACTAAAAAACAAACAAACAAAAAATTATTTCTGCCTTACAAACTTTGCCTCTTGGTTTACTGGCCACTTGTTTTGTTAATCATATGGATGAGGAGAACACAACCACAGTAGGGGTAGGATTGGAAAGAAAATATCAGTGAGATACACAGTCATTCTCCCAGAGCAGATACTAACCACAGACTAACTCCCCACATACATTCTCTTTTGCTGTTACTGGCTTCATCCCTTGCTTCATTTAAATTGCACCTGGCATATTTGGTTGAGGATATGAATTAAGTTGCAGACATTCCTGTTCCCTGTACAGCCGCACAAGTTTGGAAAGTGCTTGCCCCTCTGGCTGAGCAGGAGGAGGGATTTCCAGTGCCAATTTATTATTGTAACTAGAGAAATTACCATCTGCGTGTTTAGATGGGTTTTGCATGTGCCTTGGCTCTTCTTTGCAAATGTTATCAGTATCTTGCAGAATGAAACTGGGCAAGTTCTACTGCCAGGACGACCCACATGTGAGAGGGAAGTGTCAGACAGAAGTCTTGTTGCGCTGATGTATAACAGGACTGGAGCAGTACCAGTTCTTCCTCGAGTGTTGCATCTCATGGATCCATTTGCTCTGTCAAACCGCTCTATCCCAGGCCTACTTAATCACTTCTTTGCACTTGCTGGACAGGACTGCAGAGCTGGTTTCCCTTCTGGGACCATCCTCTGACTGCATCCATCTGAACAGTTGGGAGCCAGTACCTTTGAATCCTGCACGGCTCTGCCCCACAATGCTCCCACTTCCAGTCCCCATCTGAAGCAGGAACACCTTAGTGTCTAGCCATACTCAACCTGTGAGTAGTTAAAAATATCTGCAGATCTGGAGCTTATGTTGAGTGGTTGAAATGACCACTTACTCTTAAGAGTCTGTGCATACCATGAGAAAAAAAAAAAGTTACATGCATATCTACTTAGCCTAAAGCCCTGTTGCCTGAGGAGCCAAGGCCTGTCTTCTTGAATCCCACAAACAAGTTTGTGTGCATCACCATTTCCCATATGTGATTGTGGCTTTCTTGACTGCTTTTCTGGGTTAAGAGATGAGTTATATTTCTCTTCTAATTACTGTGTTGCCAACATGCCATTATACAACTGCTCTTAGATCAAACCTCAACTGTTTTCTGTCTTAAGCTTCTCTTGCAAACATCAGACTGAAGTGGGAGCATGGATTTTTTGCAAGATCTGTGCCTGCTAAGTCTACAACTCTGCTGTGTGGATGTCAGAATGCATGTGTAGATATACTCTGGTATTTCTGGTGCAGAAATACTAGCACAGGTGTAGGTCACCTGACAAGATGCAGCACAAAGGAGGAGCAGGGATTCTTGTCCCTTGCGATTAGGACAGAATTAGGACATAGGCTTTATGTTTTGTCTAGAGAATCATCATTCTGGAAAAACCTGTAAAAGCTGGGGTGCTGTGATAGTTTGTAGAAACTGAGGATCATGTGTGTTTAAGGTTTCTGCCACTGAACCTCAGGGCAGAAAAGAGTTTGACTATCTAATTCAAAACCCTTTAAACAACTGCTTTATTGAGCAATAACACTTCTTATAGCTAGTCTCTGCTTGTTTTGCATTTGCCCTAGGTTCTGTAAATCACAGTATTCACAGGCAGGCATGGGGTAAGCATGTAAAAACATATGGGCAGAAAGTTGAAAAGTTGGGAATGGAATATATAAGCTCCTCTACTAATTTTCTTTTGTGAGATGTCTGTACTGGAGAACGTGTTTTGCTGTAGAGCAGGCTAAGTTTTCTTCCTCTGTGTATTCTAGCTGGCCTCCAATGTTGCCCTGTGCCTTGCCCACACCAGAGACTTCTGTCAAAGTGCAGCTATTGGGGTGTGTGTTGCTTAGGAATCACATGAAATACCTTTCTAAAAATGGTCCATGTACACGTCAGTGCAATTTCAGAGATTCACTTACACATGTATTGTGGCTCAAAGCAGTATGAATGCCCTTCCTCCATGACTCTGCTGAGCTAGGTCAGATTTTTTTCCATACTTTTAACAGCTGTTTAATAGGCAGGTTGTCAGCCTCAGTTATACTTCATCTAAAAAAAAGAGAAAACCAATTCCTCCACTTATCTTAGGTAGAAAATTATTAACCAAATGTTTTTCTCTTTTTTTTTTCCTCTCTCCAATGTGTTAGACTGAATTTGCTTCCTAAATTATTTTATTAATCCTCATTTAAGTTCAGAAGCATGTTTTTTTTTAACTAAAGGTGAATTTGTTTCTTAATGGAGGTACTTAAGTCTGCACACCTTTGAAACCAATAGAAGCATACCCATAAGGGAGTTTGTACTAGGTCAATTACATCTCTTTAAGCCACAACAAAATGTAGAGCTGAGGCCCTGTTTTGGCTTTCAGCAGTGTCTTTATTAAATTTATGTCAATTCTTACCTCAATTGCATTTGCTTCTCACTATTAGAAAGTTCTCCTTATGCATGCCCATGATGGTGACTACTGTTTTTGGAACTGATTGGATGACTTTGGCCAGCTGGATGCAAATCTTGCTGGATGAAAATCTTGTGTCATATTTCCTGAGCAGCCTCCCTTGAGCTTTCTATGCTTCTAGTGGGATAGGAAGCTGCAGATAGGCAGAACATGAGTTGCCTGATAAAGCAAAGGCTACGTTAGACAGTGTGAGTCATTTACAGTGCTCTGTTGGCTAGGTTTACAATGGTGCAAGCCTCCTGCTGCAGCAGCATCCAGTAAACACATCTAGTGAAAGCGGGGAAGCACACCCCTTACAGTGCTAGTGAGAAGCACAGAGCTGCGCTGAACAAATTAGAAATGGGTTAATTAATTCAGCCATTCTGTTTACCCTTGGGTGCACTGCTCGTGGAGTCTAATGTCCAGCTAAGTGCAGCCTGCCCTGAGACAGTGGCTGTCCCGAGAAACTTAACGTTGGAGACAGATGATGATTTTTCAGTAAGAATTCACTGTGACTCAGTAGAAGTTGCCCTTCTTGAACTTAAAGCATAACTTTATATCCTGATGGCAATGGCAAAGATGCTTTAGAATTTCTCCCTTTGAACTGAAGTAGTTAATATTTCCCTAAAAGCTCACAGATTCCAAACTTTGGTGCTGACTGCAAACTCAGCCAGCAACATGCTTTTCTTTTGTTGGTTTTTTTGTTGTTGTTGTTGTTGTTTTTCTTTTTTTTTTCTTTTTTTTTTTTTTTAGCTATGCTTCATTGTTTCAGAAATCTGATAATTATTGTTATGCCTGGAATCTTGTGATGGGCCTCTTTGCGTCATGGTCTGTGCTGGATGCCTGCTTTATTTTGTTGTTTGTAGCCTTTTGCTTCTACAGTCTTCATGATAGCTTCACATCCTGCCTTCTTTTCAACAAGAGATTGTAAATTTAAGAGTGTACGGCAGAGCTTGGGGAGGAGGAGTTGCAATGGAGGTCTTTCTGCATTCTTGGAAAATTGATGTCAGGATTGTATTAAAAATGAAGTGATTTGTGCTTGTGTTCCTTGAAGGGGAAAGCTATGCTGTATTAGCCTGTGTGATGGAGCTCCGTCAGTGGTAAGACAGACAGCTTCTCTGTCAGTGGGTATACCTTTTACTCAGATTCACATTATGCTCACACTAGTTTATTTCTAGATTTTTTTTCCTTTGCTAATCTGTTTAGCTTTTAAATACTTCCACACACATACTGTATCAGAGCCAACTAAAATATAATTGGAAAAATGAGACTGGTTTGTTGAGTAGCTGTCAGTGTAACTCAGACTGGGGTCGGCGAAGTAGAGTGTTCTTCGTACATCTAAGCTCCACCTGTCTGAGTCAACAAAATGAAATGCTTTTTGGATTGTGCAAAGCACGAAGCAGAGACAAGAGGAGGTGTCTCTGCAGCCCCAGATGAGTCAAATTGGGTTGCTCTGAGGATGAGGGTTGCGATGAGGGTACCCCCATGGTGGGCAGGGAAGGGGGAGCAGGAGCCTGGTTGCAGAGCCAGCAAGGCTGCCGTTGCAGAACCAGCAAGCAGCCAGCTAGCCACAAAACTGCTGCTGGTTTTGCTTCTGCCTCTCACTTGGCTACTGCTCGACAGCCACCCACCTGCTCAGGGCAACAGCATCCTTTTTCTGTACCCACAGCCTGAGCTTTAGTTGGGCACTGCTTCTCAGTTGAATATGCCACATGTGGGTTGAAAGAAAACACATCCAGAAAACCTGTCACCACTGGGACCTGCAGTGGACAGGTCTCGAAGTCAGACGTGCACTGTCCCAACTGGGGTCCATGCCAGCTCTGGTCTCTCCACCCCGCAGACTTCCATGCAACATCCACTGAGTTTGGCAGGCAGTGGGGATGCACATGCTTGCTTTGGCTGCATCTGCCATGGGGTCCTTCTGCCCTCACCTCCTTGGGGACATCGGAGCTCAGAAATTGCAACCTGTCCCCCCCCATCACTGGTACAGCTCTTCTGTAGGTCCTCTTCACCTAAAAACCCTCTAACCCTCCCTACATAAACCTTTGGGTAGTCCAAAACTTACACAGGTGCTAGCAATGTGAGGAAGCTGCTGTGGTACAAGGGAGGCTAGGGACAAACTGCAAAAAAGCTCAGAGCAGACCAAAAAGACCAAGGCAAATTGCATATTCAGCTGGTTACATCCTCAGTGAGGACAGATCCAGAGCAGTGGTCCTCCTTGGAGGTTGTCAGAGAGCCACAATTCAACGTCAGACGCCAGGACAGCTATGGGTTTTGTGATAGCTAGAACACTGATGAAGAAGAATGTAAGTTACTGCTATGGTGAAGTTTGCACATAAGATGAGACTTTAAACACTCAGAAATGCATACTGCTTAATGTACCTAACTTTTTAAAACTGTACGGTTTTAAATGCCTTTTTCTTGTCTGTTCCAGGTTGCATGTCTGGTTGGACTTGATGCATGACATTTGCATGACACCTAACAGCCTAGCTCTGGATGTGTCACTGAGCAAACATGGCTTACCCAGCAAATACTAACGGCAGTGCTGCAGGTAACTAATTGGGAACACTTTCCCCCCTTTGGATTATTTTTTTTTTTTCTTTGATTGTGAAAGTAGCAGAAAAGGGAAGTAGCAGCAGCTAAAACAAAATACTGAGAACTATTTTCCTGGTAGATCAGAGCCTGTCTGTTCCCCCACCACCCCCCCAATAATCTCTTAAATATTTAAAGTGTGGAAAGTTGTTTGCAAAGATATAAGGGCTGGCACTCAGTCATTCAGCGTGCAGCACTGATTTCAAGGACCTGTGCTGGCTCACAGCAGACTCTTGAGAAGCCCAGGGGTTTGCTGCAAAAAGTCATGTGGTTGTTATCCTGTGTCTGTAATTAACTTGTGAAATTAACCAGCTCTTACACATTGAATCCCCAGCCCTTCCTGGTCACCCTTACTGGTCAGGCTGATTTTTGTTTCTTGCTTCTTAGCAAAACATAAAAGCATTTCTCAAGCAACATCAAGAGGTGTTCAGTTCATTTCACTTCTTCATTATTTTAAGAAGCTTCTGAGATGTCTGTTTTTGTTGGGTGATACTCTTTGAAATAGATCACTTGACATGTTCAAAGGTTACTGAGGAGGATTGATGGGTCAGGAGGGGGCAGATTGCAGAACGATTGATAACAGCACAGCAGCAGCTTTCTTCTTGCAGTTGTGTCAATATTTTCCCATTCTCCTGATGACTGCACAAATATAGCTTTAGGCCACTAAAGCTGAGGCTGCTATAGTGGGATTACATGAAAAATTTCAAGTGCATGGCAGGAGCTTGTGCATGCTCTTTTGAGACCTTCTAATGTAGGTATGATGGGAAATTGATTTATCCAAATCATTTATCAATGAAGGCTGGGGTGGCTGGGAGCACTTTGAATATCCTGGGAAGGAACCTTAATTTTTTTATTTTTTTTTTTGTTATGCATGTAAACTGAAATTTCAGCTTTTCTTTTCCCCATAAGGCTCATGCGCTCGTGTTCAAATGCAACTCACTAGATCACGACACATGTATTTTGAGAACTGGCTTATCTGGTGGATTTTAGCACCAGCCTCCTTTGAAAGTATATTCTGGTATGGAAACAAAACCTGAATTATTTACTGTGCTCACTGTAGAATTGTTCTAATTAGTGCATGGTATTAAAGCATTTTGTGTGCAGGAAATTAGAAATATGGAGTGTAATTACCTGCAATTTATGCAGAAGAAGTCTTTTTTTTAAGGCTAGTGGAAGTTATATGAAAACTTTAGAGTTACTTTTATTTGTTGATGATTTAAGGCTAAATTTAACAATGTTGTTAAATCTTGAGACCACTGAAAAAGGATATTTCTCCTCTGCCCCCATTTTTATACAATTAAAAGTATATTCTCCAAGAAAGAAACCCTATCCTTTTGTAACCTTTAGCAATCTTTTTAAGAAGGCAAACTTCAAAATCTCTGCTATGTAACTTAGCTGTCATTGTTTACTGACTAAAACCCTCATGTAACTTGATTTTTTTTAGTAATATGCTTTTAACTTAAGTCATGCAGAACAATTCCCTCTGCTTACAAGGAAAGAAAAATGGTGCATGGACTGTTACTGATTGGTTTACTAATTCCACCCCCACCCCACCCCTCGCGGTAGAATTGCCCATTGAAAAAGTTGATAAGCTGACATGTAAGTCTAAACGAAGCTAGATGCTTTTACAGTGGGGATGTGTTAATGCAAGATTAAGTTTTAGTTTCAGACTTGTTATGCAAACAAGGCTTCTTGCCGGGTAGAAGCTGTTTGTTCCTTTATTCGTAGAAAGACACTATAATGAATTGCAGGTATTTAATTCAAAACTAAATTGGACAAGGTTTTGCAGAGACTGTCAGGACTTGTTGGCTTTGCAAACCCTTGAGGCCGGCGTTCTAACATGCAGCTATGTACGCCCATGTCTCCAAATCCTCAGCAGTTCATAATGGATAGAGTATTGGGCTGCATATACCTGTGATTTGTTATCCTGCTGTGCTGCCTGGGAGAGAATGCCTTTGGATGAGCAGGAACTGATTTGGGCGTTGGAGGTATTGAAGCAAGTTTCTTAATTGCATGGAGCTCTAAGAGTGGAAAGACAGACTTCAGGGGTGGTGTTTTCTGCACCCTCTGAATCAATCAGCAACAGGAAAAAGAACTAGAAAGACTTGTTACGGACTTCTAAGCTGTGTTTATGTTACTTTAATATTTTGGCAAGTTTGACCACATGTTCAGCAGCATTCAAGTACAAGGTGACTGAGGAGCAGTGGTTTGCTTTGGTTAACTCGAGAATGTGAGTACTTGCACTGTTAAATGATTATGCCTATGTGCCATTTTGGTCATTTTTTTCAGGATACAAGCCTATATGGACTACTGGTGCTGCAGATCAAATCTGTAGAGGAATCCTTGAATTTGGAACTTGTTTCCAGGAAAGGATCAAACTATTTTGCATTTGTATAGAGATTCTTATTTTAAGGATGTTTATGGGAAGTACATTTGCTGTAAATATTTTCAGTGAGTGTGTATGCGAGATAAGCTACCAAGCAAGTGATGACTTTATCATGAAACCACAAATCATAAATTTCTCTGCCTCTTGCATATCTCAGTAGAGACGTGAGCTTTAAATGTGGCAAATAAATATCAGAGGCTGTGATTTAGACTTCAGTAGTGTTTGTTTGTCGATAGTTTTGTTTGCTGTTGACTATAAGTTTTATCACTCTTCCTGGTTTCATTGCACAGAGGTCTTGTAGTCATTTGTATTTCTGTGACCTCCAAGCTTATTTGTTCACCTTTATACATTTTGGTAGTTGGTTTACAGACTTGGTACTGATTTTGGGCTAGGTTCTGTCAAAGTTCTGCTATCTGCTCAGAAAATAGATGAAGTCTCTGTGACACTAGTGATAGATAGATTGGAAAATAGATAAATTGCAGAAAAAATGGCTTTATTTTATCAGTTGGGTGTTAGGTAGTCACAACTGTTTGCTGCTTTGAGTCTGCCCTGGTGGCATGTGAGCTTACTGCTCAGTCTGGTAAACTCAGCAGGCTTCAGCAGTGTAGTGAAGTCCATAGCGTGTCATGCACTCATCCAAGGAGCTGCAGCAGGAGCTGGGAAATACCCTGTGTCTGTGGGGAGCTGTTGGGAGGCTGGACTTGTTCTGGTGCATGTTACAAATTAATTTCTCCTTGCATAGTACAAGGAAAAAAATAAGAGGTGATTGTTTCTCGAAATAGTATTAGTGTCTTCATTAACCACTGGGTGAAACTTCCAGTAATTGTTAGCTTCTGTGCTTGCTAGGACTGATGCATAAATCATCTATTTAATGAGGCTCTGCAAACATTTCTGTAGTCATGTCTGTGGAAAGATCTCAGTCAGCTACAAAAAGCACAGTGCACACCAGCCTAAAACCTACCTGGCAATTTGGAAATACTTCTGGCTGCATTTTCATTCCTTTCTCTAATACCTGATTAGCTGAAATCTTATTTTCAAAACACATGTTCTGAAAGGCACTGAATGGTGTGAAATTCCACTGCAATGCCATTTTTTCTGGTGTAGAAAACAAGGAAGCAGCAAAACAAACACAGGAGACTGATTTAAAAAGATAAAAGATTAAAAACCCTGTTTGTTTCTAACCATAATGAAAACATCTGTTTTATTTTACTTCCCTAAGCACGTCATGCCCTGTATCCAGAGACAGCAAAATTGTCAGTCATCTATTTAATAGGGACATAAAAAAGCTTTTTAACCAAAGAAAAGCTGTTCCAGTTTTCCTAAGTAGGATAGGCTGCAGGGGTCAGTACAGCAAGGCTGTTGCACAAACCCTTTACTTTGCTCTGAAGTGAACACATATTGTTTTCTCTACATGGTGCCTAAGATTTCCCTGATCCTTTCTGTTTTCTCCCTATGTCTGTGCCTTCTCCCTCACTCTTTTAAGGATTTGTGTTTCCACACCTTCCCATCCCACTTTTAACATGCTACTTCTACTTATAGGAGCACTACATCTTACAGCGATTCATTTGAACTATTTGCCTTTGAGTTTAACTCAGCTATATGCTTTACCCCCTTCAGATTCTTACATAGTTCTTACAGCAGTGTCATTGTAGCAACTGACCATCATTTTTACTATTGGTCTCTTCACACCTGTAAAGCAAGGAACTCCAGCTATAAAAGCAAGGAACTCTGGCTGTGATAGCCTGTGGGCAGCTAACAAGTGTCTTTCCTCCCAGCTTAGTCCTTTTACTTGCATCCTCCCGAGGATGGGCAGATGTCACCCCCAGCATTCCTGGGCATCCACCTCTGTTCAGAGGAGCGTGCCCGCGGCTGCAGGACTGTGGGTGGTTTGGTGGCAGATACAAACTGTGTTGGAGCACTGGTTCCCCTGCAGCAGCCTGATGTCCCGCTGGTTATTTTATATATGCACAGTTACTCTGCAGCACCCTGTGGGCCTCTGGTTAGATTTTCTTTGCATCTAGCAGTTTTCTGGACTGCTGAGTGAAGTTGCAACTGTGCACCAGTTAGTTGGAGAATGAGGCCATTAGAAGAGGCTGTTGCCTAAACTGATGTTGTTTGAGATATTAACATCAGTGTGACTCAAAGACCAAGTGTTTAATAAATGTGTTTTCCATCTGCTGGTATATAAATGTTTAAGCAACTGTTGTAAAGTATTATGAAACCCCTTGTTGACTTATTAACCCTTTTTATTGAAGCCAATATACAGAATGCACATTTTCTTAGAGCAAATGTTTTTATCATGCATGTCCTCTGTGTTGATTTGTAACAACTCTTACCAAACATTTCTAGACACGCTTTCAATTACTGGATTATTTGAGTTAGTCTCTCCTAGGAGTTGATTTTGCTGGTGCATGTAATCTTAGGCAATATGCATGGAGTTTTGTATGATTTGAAGTCTAATGATCTGAAGTGTACTCTTAAGAAAGTGCTGTGTACAGTACCACTCTTGCCAATTTTAGTAGAATATGCACCAGTTTTCATTACAGACACTTAGTCAACAAATGGGAATTTACAGACATGAAACAGTTAGCAATTGGAAGTGTTTGATTGCTAGGTAGCAGGCAGTCTGATCAAGACTTTACTCCGGAATATTGTGGGTGCCTGCCATAGAGCCCAGCTGAGGGCCACACTCGGCTGCTTCCCTGCAGAGTCAGTGTCACGAGGTATCACCACGGTGCTGACATCCCGAGCTCTGAGCTTAGCAGCCTCAAACACACTGCGTTTGCTTAGCTTAGCAGATGCAAATGACCAGGGTTCAGGTGAGTTTGTATTTTTATCAAATCAGCCATGCAAGCAGTGGTAATTTGGTTGAGTTAGGGCTGTGTGATGAGAGGCTATTTAAGCCTGGGCTTGCTCCCCTACCATGCTCCCTGCTCCGAGCCTGCATCCGATAACAATCAGAGTTAATGGGGACGGGTGTACATGACAGTGTGCTTTGGCAGCTGGTGGGAGACTCTTGCCATGGGGAGAGCCTGCAGAATTGCCATATGGTCTTGCACTTTCTGGATGGGCAGACAGCATGCAGAGCTGTCACTGGGATCCTGCTTCTGCCTCACCCATGACTGATCTAGTGAGTCACTCTGGTGGTGCCCAGTATTTAAAAACAAGCTAGGGTGGGACCCTGAAATCTGTGCGGTGAAGGTTGAGTGAGCCTCCAGTGATTTCAGCTCTATCATAAAGCGTATCAAAATTTCCATCAGTATGCTGTAGCGCACTCACTAATGCCAGATCTGCCTTAAGGACAGATAGGTGGAGATTGAGCCCACACGATCTCACAGCCAGTGCCAACTTTCTCCTTGAATTGATACTTGTTTCTTCTGCAATTGCTAGTTGATAGCTGATTTGCTGCTGCAACAGAAAGCTTGAAAACACATTGACTTGTGTTTGCCCAACCTAGAGGCCTTTATCAGACCACAGAGGATCAGGGATCATGCATCTTTTTTTACATAAGACTTGTTGCCCGAAGAATGCCCTTCAGGCCTGATGTTGGAATCTGCTGGAAAGGAAAGGGGCAGGAAGGAGTCAGAAAGGATACAGTAAATACAGCTTAGGAGCTGAGGACATAGCAGTCTGGAACAGACAGCCCAGTCATTAGAAATGGAAATTGGATGTGGTGGTAAGCAGATGGCCCAAGACACAAAGCCATGTAAGACAAATGCTTTGCAGAAGGACAAAGCACCATGAGAAACAGAACAGGTTTAATTGGTCTGTGTTTGGTTCGGAGATTACTGCAGTTGTGCCTTCACAGAATCACAGTATCATAGTCATTGGAAAAGACCTTTAAGATCACCAAGTCAAACCATAAACCTAACACTACCAATTCCACCTCCAAACCCTGTCCCTAAGCACCATGTCTGCCCGTCCTTTAAATACCACCAGGGAAGGCGACTCTACCACTTCCCTGGGCAGCTTGTTCCAATACTTGACAACCCTTTTGGTGAATAACTTTTTCCTAATATTCAATCTAAACCTCCTCTGGCACAACTTGAGGCCATTTCCTCTCACTTGTCACCTGGGAGAAAAGACTGATTCCCACCTCACTACAACCTCCTTTCAGGCAGTTGTAGAGAGCAATAAGGTCTCCCCTCAGCCTCCTTTTCTCGAGGCTAAACAACCGCAGCTCCCTCAGCTGCTCCTCACAAGACTCTTTCTCTAGACCCTTCACCAGCTTCGTTGCCCTTTGTTGTCTTTTTCTGGATTATCTTCTGCAGCTGCCCAGAAGCTTCTTACATCTCACATTAAGAGAGGACTGTGTTCATTCCTCTCTGACACAAGCTTGCTCATGGAGTGATGCACTCCCTCCTCGTCTGAGCTGTTGAGATGCACTTGCATGGGCAGCACCAGGACCTTCTCATGTGGCCTGCTGGTGCTCCCTGGGGAAATACATGCCCTCTACACCCTTGGAGGCGGCTAAGGGTGCTGATCTTGTGTTCTAAAGCCAATAATGCTCTAGGGACTAAACAGGCATGCCTTGCTGTTAATGGTAGCCTGCAACCTCACTGAACTGGTGGCAATTAACAGTAAAAAAACCCTTAGGTCTTGCAGTGGAAGTCACTGCTTTGTGCAGATCTGGTGGCAGCCGGGTGAGAGGTGTCTGTGTGGAGGAGCAGCCCCTGGGGCTGGACAAGGGGCAAGCACAGGTAGCAGGGCAGGTACGTGTCATGGGGAAAAACACTAAGAATAAACTGTTTCCAAACTTTAAAAATTATTCTCCCTGCATCTTCTTCCTTGCCCCCACTCTCAAGATACACAACTCGGCAAATCCTCCTGTGGCCATTTAACCCAAACCAGTCTATTTTTTTCCCAAAACTGTTCTTCAGTATTCCTCACTCCCTTCCCAGATTCTCCTGCAGAAAGCCGTTTATGAATAATGTGTACAAATCTCCTCCCTGTGGGAAGGGAGGGATTTTGTTGCTCTTAAAAGGATACAGTCCCCCAGGGAAATGGCTTGGATGGAAATAGCCCAATTAGAGCTGGTTGTCTTCTGTTCATGAACACTGAGCGCCTGCATTTAGACATGTTCCTTGCAGAAGGGTTACTGCTGGAGCAGAAGTCTTGGGAAGCTTCTTCTAATGGCCACCTCTGTCCTCCCCCCCTTTCATACCATTTGTAAGGCTTTGGATTAGAAATGACAGAAGGGCAGCCCTCCCCGTATCATGTTTTCACAGCAGGTTTAGGGGCTGAGGGAGAGCTTGGGCTGCCCACGTTGGCATTGCTGCTGTATCTCCATTTCCTTCCTCTGGAAACATGACTCCCCATGGTGGCAGAGTACAGATTCCTGCCAGGATGTCCCCCTGTGACCAGCTTCGGGACAGAAGCATGCTTGTGACCAGCTTCGGGACAGAAGCATGCTTGTGACCATCCTCCCCTCTCTTTCTCCTCCTCTGATTTCATCCGGAAATCACACTTACCACATTGGCTGAAAGCAAAGGTTGACCTCCACTGTGGGATGCATGTTGCAGCTTGTAGCATCTAGAGGTCAAGCAGATCAGCCAGGCCCAAATAGGGCTCTCTCCTTCCTCTGTCTTGCTAACTCGTTAAAACTGCTCATAGCATATACTTGGTCTGCATTAGATACAGTTTCCTGAGGGTTTTCTTCACCTGACTTCATACAGACTTTGACAAAGCTAAGTGCTCAGACACTCAGAGAGGTAGGTGAATATGAGATGATCCCATCATATTTCTTCCACGCTCTTTGGTCCATCCTTCCCTACTTAAAAACATTCTTCTCTGTAGAAGTAGGTAATGTGACCCTTAACCCCTCTCACAGCCCATCCCTTTTGCTTGCTCAATTTCTCTACCCTCGTTATCTCACACTGTAATGAGTGTTTTATGTAACTGTTTTCTCTTTTGTTATTAATAGTCCTATATGTTTTTTCTTCATAACAATATGTTGCTTTCCTTCAACATACAGGACTTGGCTGTGATATTTCTGTATTGCCCTTCAGTACTTGTTTGAAAGTAGGAGAGGGAGGGATGGAAGGAGAGGGTGGAAACTGTTTTTTAATAGCTGAGTTTGAAGGTTTGGTCAGATTAGGGTGAGGATCAAATTAACTGATAATTGGGAACAGATTGTTCTCCTTATGTAAACCAGACCTGGCTGGTCTGCAGTAGTCTCTTATTGCTGAGGGGCATGTTTGTTGATGTACTCCTAGCCCCTTCCTTACCCTCTTTTCACAAAACCAACCCCTCTGCCTGGAGCACCGTCATATGGGCTGCAGAAGATCTAATAATAAAAAGAAAACACTTGTGCAATTTAGCTGCTGTTACTGGAATTTCAGGTCTAATCCTAGTAAACAGGTCAAGTTTTAACATTTCATGTACACTGCTTGGTAAATCTAAAGTATGCAACTTTTTTTTAAAAAAGTACTCTGGAAGAAAATACAATAAAATGCACGATTGTGGTTTAAAAAGTGGACTGACATTTGTATATGATAGAAGCACAAAGACAAGATCAGAGCAGTCATGTTTTAAATTATTACAAGGATCAACAGTGTTTTTTCACTTCAAGAAGTCCATGGCTAAACCCTTTCTTCCCTTCTTCCTCCCTCCAGCAGAAATTGTGATTCTTAAATTTTAGAGATGTTTTTCTGTATCTTAAGTTAAAAGGTTTTAAAAAAAAGTATATTTGAGAATCATTCTCTTCTGCTCCTGTCTTCTGTTTTTCTACATGGAGACAGATGGCTGTTACATAGCTTTTAAGCTTGCCAGTACTTGAACGTGCTCGCAAGGCTGTGCATCGACTGCATCGCCCTTTAGACTTTCACCATTCTCCTTTGCCATCATTAGTTACAGTCCTGTTCCCTTCCTCCCTTCTCAGACAGCGTGTCTGCCATCCAGGATGCTTGTCCTTTCCTTTTTGTTGCCTGATACTCCTCTCAGCCCCTTTCTCCAGTGCTTGTTCCCACTCCAGCTCTCCCTGACAACATGCAGCGACCTCTCCCCAGGTGCAGTTCCTGGGAAGGGCAGCCTGCACCTCCCCCCTGATATCCAACCCTCCTACACACCCTGCTCTGCCTTTCATGCTCAGAGGCTTCCTCACAGCACATCTTCAGTGCTGTGGAAAATGCACTGTTGGCGATTCTGGAAAATTACTTCTCTCCCTTTGTAGAGAAAAGGTATAAGTCTATAGCTCCACAGCACGTGCACGGCTTTGCCAGATCATCTCAGCCCATATCCCTATATGACAGGATACCAAGTACAGCCAAGACCACAGCAGCAGGAGAGACATCTCTGCAAAACTGTGTGTAGCATTTCCAGCTTCACTCCTGTCCTCTGGTCCTGCTGCTGCGTGATGTACTGCACGTGCTGTTTATCAGTTACATGGCACATTAGTAATGGACATGCGTAGTCTTGCCCATGGGTCCTCATTAATTATGTGTGGCACTTGTTTTTTTCCCAAGTTTGTATAGCACTTTTCCTTGCCTCAGCCTTTTGTATAATTAGTTTGTTATTGTGGGTAGAAGTGCAGTACTTCTGGATTAGTCATTCTTACTAGAAATCCATGGTGTTTGGATTAATCCAAGTGGGAAAGAGGTGCCTAAAACTGTAGCCTGTACAAGCCTCCCTGGCAAAGCCTTCCTGCACCCCCTGCCTCTGCTCAGCTGGGGAAGTGGGGGCTGATGGCTGAAGGGCACGGGATGCCTTCCACGCTGGCAGGATATGCCTCCTGACCCAGAGTGGTCAATCTGCTTTTTTCAAATGTACCAGGAGACAGTTGCTAGGCTGACACCTCTGCTTGAGTTCCCAACAGGCAGAAGTTCACTTTGCATCCTTGTCTGTGACATAAGAAGCTTGTACATGTATTTCCAGATTTGAGAATGCATATCTTTCTTTTATGGCTATGAATTTTTCCTTTCTTTTGTGTTCATGTTCAGTGTCATTCACTTTTCATCTCTTTAAAATGGGAAAGCAAAGCTGACTCATAAAGCCCTGCTGGAAGCTGCAAGAGGAGTTGCTACCTCACTCAGTTCTAACATCTCAGTAGAAACAAGCCTGACCATCTGTGGAAAAAAAAAAAAAATCACCAAATTTGAAGCCTTAAATGGTCTACTTGCTCCCACAACAAGACTTCTTACCATAAGCTTTTCCAAGGAGTCATACTGGGAGATGAGTAGAGATCATGATTTGCATAATGACACACAAAATACCAAGTAACTGAAGTTTGTTCTGTGTGAAGCTAAATGAGGTGGACACTTAATGATTATACAGGGTGCATTTTTCAGTTGCATCCTCTCTCTGAGTAGATGCTAACTAGTGAGGGACCTAACTGTAGCCTTCAAACTCTCATACAGAAGTTTTGAGTGTTATGTAGTCATTGGGTCACATTGATCATCCTTAGCTATCTCCCGGCACTTGACCAGTAAATCTCTTTACAGTACTAACACATCAGCTGTAGTCTGATATTTTGAACCCAGGTATTGAATACCTCCCAGCTGCCCTGGAAATAAACATTTGACACTGTGACTTAATGCCCATCCTGGACCGCCTCTGGCTCAGGAAGTCTCTGTGTCACAGGTTTCTGGAAACCAGGAAGAGAAATGTTGCTGTTTGTTTGCTTTATTCTTATGCCCTTTAGAGGTGTCTGCTAGGGAGGAGAAGGTGGGTAGGCCAGATCAGTCTCAGGTCTGACCTGAACGGCTGTCAGGTTTTAAATCATCCTATGGAAACCAGCTGCCAAATTCTGAAAGGCTGTAAAGAAAAGAAACCAAATCCACAGCAATGCCACTGCTCTTTCCCACAACAAAAATCCACCAAAATAAAAATGAGAAGAGCCCCCTATTCAACCTTCACCAACATGCAACAGCCATGGTTTTGGAGGTAGGAACATAAACCTGACAGTAGTGGGTCAGGCCAAGCTCTGCACTCCCCTGGACCAGATCGCTGTAGTCAGGCAGATTATTTCATTCTTTCCAAGCAGAGCCTCTCCAGCGCTGAGGAAATGGTCTGTTGGAGGCAAGTGTTTTACATCCATCACCTTTCACTGATCCATTGTGCCCTCTCTGCCTTTTGTTTTCAAAAGGGGTGTGAAATAACCTGCTCTTTAGATAAGAATTTACCAGCTGGATGGTTGCCCACCACCAAATCTTACATTTGCTCTGCTGCAGACCAAGTCAGGTTTTTTGGTCACTGGGGAGCTGTGCTCTGACCTCAGTTTTGTTTCTACTGTAAACAGTAGCTGAGTGAGTTTATTTGGCATCATGATGGTCTTAAAGGCCAAGAGAATAAATACGTGTATGCTCTCTGCCTTTAGGTTTTACTAGTGCCAACCCAGACATATGCCTCCATATTTGACTTGCTGGACGAGTGCTGATACACATTATGGGTTATTGCTTGCACATGCAGCAGGTCTTTTTCAGGCTGCTGAGTTGACTGAGCTTTGAGGAGAGTCCTCTGAAGGTGCGTGACTTGATGCAGGGCCCGTTCAGATGTCAAGCCCTTGAAACCACAGAGTAATGATAAACAGATGGAACATGTGGAGACAGCTGCTAAAACTTTTTCTTCTTTAAACAGGATATCACGCTGTCTTTTTTTACAAAAATGAAATAATATAATGTTAGAGATTTTTTTTTTTTTTCCTTCTGAGCAGAATCCTAACTGCTGAGAAGGATGTTTTGGCCATACCTTCTATTCCCAGATATGACCTGTTTTTTCACAGCAGAAAACTAGATGCGTATTTTCATGTTCTCCTTTTCTGGTGTGAAGAACCTGCTGAGGGAGCTAGAGATGCCCACCAATAACACCCAGTGCTGCTATGCACTGCTTGTCCTCACCTGACTGGTCACTTGCTCTGCAGGCTGGAGGATGGGGCTTGAAGGGCGGCAGGTGCCAAGCGGTGGCTGCAGGCTCCAGGCGGTGTTTCAAGGACTGAATTTTTGCTTTGTTTCCCTGAACAGAAAGTGTGGGTTGGATTTCAGCTGCTTTATAGAGTTTTTCTGTCTTCTAGGAGAAACTTCAAAGCATGGTTAGAAGCTGTGCCCAAAGCTTTGTTTATGGAGAGCTGCTTTTCTTTACCGATGTGGTGGTTAGAGCAGAGACCAAACCAAACCAAGTCCATTTGAAATTCAGTACCTTTGTGGTCCATAGATGTAACAAGTTGGCTACATCTAGAGACCTTCTTCTAACTTTTTTTGGAAGCTCAGGTTTTACAGTGTGTGCATCAATGACTTGTAATTCAAGGAAATAAATGTAAAATTACCTAGAGGGCAGGACCTAGTTTATAGTCCAGAAGCTGATGCCTGTAAGTATTAAATATTACTTTCCTTCATATTAAATACCACTGAAGCCACTAGACATGTTCAGGAAACACTTTTATTGGAAGTCTGTGCCATTTTAGCTGAAGGCACTGTGGAGGACTTGGACCAGGGAACTGCTTGAGAGAGTCCAGCGTAGAGCCACAAAGATGCTTAAGGGAGTGGAGCATCTCCCTTATGAGGAAAGGCTGAGGGAGCTGGGTCTCTTTAGCTTGGAGAAGAGGAGACTGAGGGGAGACCTAATTAATGTTTACAAATATGTTAAGGGCAAATGTCATGAGGATGGAGCCAGGCTCTTCTCAGTGATGCCCAATGATAGGACAAGGAGCAATGGGTGTGAGCTGGAACACAGGAGGTTCCGCTTAAACTTGAGAAAAAACTACTTTACAGTGAGGGTGCCAGAGCCCTGGAACAGGCTGCCCAGGGAGGTTGTGGAGTCTCCTTCTCTGGAGACATTCCAGACCCGCCTGGACGCCTTCCTGTGTAATCTCATTTAGGTTCCTGCTCCGGCAGGGGGATTGGACTAGATGATCTTTCGAGGTCCCTTCCAATCCCCAGCATTCTGTGATTCTGTGTGACCTCTCTCCTGGCATTTCAGGACAAGATCCCACTTCTGTTTGAAGCACAAGTCTTCCCATCTGTGACATTCTTGGAAATTATTTTAACAATTCATGTCTCTTTTTTTTTGTTTCTTTTTAACTGTCCTTGGGAATCTGGATGGAAGGCATGGTAATAAAACTCTTTTCCTTTACTTTTGTGAAGGCTTAGGACTGTTATCCTTGTTAAATTAGCCTCTCCCCTTGCCTGTTCACTTTTGCAGTACTTGTTTGGCTTTACTACAGCAACTGTTACTGTAAGCAGAGGTGAAAAGAGATGGAGCCTTTGAGGGTCTCTTTATGATGCTGAGAAGTGACCCTTTTTGCATCTAGAATCCCAGTTATCTTTACTTGAGTGAATACCTGGTGTTATGTGAAAGCAAGAAAATTAAATACAGAAAAATCAGTATATTTGAGCATCATTTTGAAAGTGCTTGTACTAGAATGAAGGGTGTCTCATGTATTTTGGCTGTTTCAGAAAAAAAGAAAACTGTGTCTGTAACTTTATACTAAAAGTTTTTATTTTTATCCCCCAAATTATAAGTTGCATTTGAGAAGAGTAAACAAAACCAGACTGAATGTAACACAGGCAGAATTGAAGGCAGTGGTGATTACAACAGCCGTAATTGTTCTGCCCAAATTATATCAATGAACCTTTCTGTGTTCTCAGTCCAACCGTGGGAGTGAGAAATGAGGGGGGTGGGAGTGAAGGGCTTGGGGAGGAAGGGAGAGTGGGTGGAAGAGAAGTCACCTGAACTTTTAATTCCCTCTTGGGAATTAAATCCATCTTCATCAGAGAAAAAAGAATTATCTTTTTAGTATGTCATTGGTACAGTTCCTTTTGTCCTGCTACCCATTTCATGCATTTTAACCATTGGGGAGCCAGAGGTGTGTTGCACAGCATCTGAAGTGATGTGAAGGAAATCACTGGCGCTGCACTGGGCTGGCTGCCGGGCTGGGACTGTCTCAGGAAATTCCAAATGAGTATAAATAAATGCTCTGTAGCAGCCTCTGGGCTCCCTGCCTGCTGATGTGTCAGGAATACGCACTCCCTTTAAGGCAAAGGAAAGTGTGCTTCAGACTTAATTTCCTGAAAAACTAAATGCCACAACATCGAAGGGTTTGCTTCTGGGTGGATCGGTGAGTGAGACCCTCGAACGGGATGGGGGGAGTGGGGAGATGTGGTGGCTGTCTCTGCACCGCGGGTGAGCTGAGAAAAGGGATGGGGGCACCCCAGGTAGCACAGCTGAAAACAGCCCTCTGTGTCCTTTTAGGATATTACATGGGGATGTTTTCTTCGTTTCTTAACAGTGCGGGGTTAGCTGGGCTGTCTCACAAGTGCTACCATCTGAAGGGAGCTTGCCCTTGCGGTTTCACACACCTCAGCTAGCCTCTTTGTTTTTGTTGTTAGTACAGAGTGCTTTGTTTCCTTCAATGAAGATCAATGTTGTGAATGCTCAAATGAAGGGAGCGCTGCACCTATTTATTGAAAGGCATTGTTTCAAATGCAGAAACACAGCTGTTACCCTTCAAGTCATCAATTTTGAATATTTGTCATAGACTTTCAATTATAAGCCACTGTTTTTAGCTATTTAGAATGTGCATGAAGAATTAATTCTAATAATTAGGCCTTTTCTATATTTTCTCTGATAATCACTTTTTTAACTTGTTGGAGAAAATAAATTCATCGATCTGAACTCTTTTAAATGCAGAGAAAAAGCTTTCAGTGTTTTTGGAAAACACGAATGACTTATGCTTTTGAAGCCTGGAAGGCAGCACATGTCTTATCTCATAGAAGGAGTCAGTACTAGATTAAGATAAAAAAAGCCAGGAGGGAACAATTCCTGGTATTTGAAATATCATACAGATTATGCAGCATAAACCATATTCCTTATGGAGGTAAGCATGTGACAAAATAATGTCCTTCCAGGACTCATAAATACAAATATTTGTAGAACCATTCTTCCAGAAGACAGTTCTCCCATTTTTTCCACCCTCTGCACAGCTGTAAGACCAAACTGAAACTGTAAATCAGTTTTAGTATTCCATGGCAGGTTTATATCCCAGGAGTCCAGGTTCTTTCCTGATGGTTACTCCTGTTACAATAGCCCTATGTATCTGTTCTCCACTTCTCACCTCCTCAGAGGTTTATGGGCACAGAAGACTAATGACATCATAAATCTAAATATTTTGGCTTCATGATTCAGTTGTTCTTGGCTGGAAAGCAAACATAGCCTTCATTGCTTGGGCTTTAGCAGGTAACACTGATGCAAAGTTGTGTTAAAAGAGGTTTTCAGGCAAACACCCAGCTTGCATCCATGACTCCTTTGGCCCCCATAGGGACTGGGGAGGTGATGTGGATAAGCGAGGAAGGAAGATAAATACTTGGGAGTTGGCTCCTCTTCTGCTTTGTCAGCCCTCTATCTAGGTTTTGTGAAGCTCATCCTACTATGTGGATGCAAGACTTGGTCTTTATACTTACTTTTTCCTTTGCCATTTTTCTTGTGATAATTAAGTGGTGTAAAGTAACGAAGGAGAAGCATGGCAGGTATGCCACATTTTAAACGATTGGAAAGGGAGGTGGGCGAGCTTCAAGGTTTCTCCTGTGGAGCAGAGGACAGCAAGGCGCCTCACTGACACTGGGACTCAATCTTGCATTCATCAGCACCGCTCGCTGAAACAGCCCAAATCTATTGGAATGTATTTTTGTAAAGGATGGCTACGGTGGTTTGGAACTGAGCTGCTCACCTACTGTGTTCAGTGGATCACATTATATGGCTTTCTCCCAGGCTGCGAGGAGCTTGATTTGTATCTTCTGTTTGCCATAATTTACATTATTTTGCCAGGCCTAAGTTAGTCTGATTTGGAAAGTATCTTTAAATTGAATACTCTTCATTTGTCACAAATGTGGCTGGAGCCAATAAGTGTGCACATAGTAGAAAGTGAATGAAATAGACATTTCAGGGAATGAGAAAGGGCAGTTCTCAAGTAGGCAAATACTGCAAGATGAAAAAAATGCACATGGAATCAGGTGCTTGGAAAGAAGAAATTCATACTAGTGTGGACTTGCCTTGTTGGCACCTGGTTTTCAAATGTAAATAAACAGGACAGAGATACCCTCCATTTCAAGTCCAAAAGTAAAGGATGACTGTTGACACCTTGTTGCTCTTCCCAGTGATACCTGAGAGAGCAGGAGGCTAACTTTACTTGAGGAAATGAACGTCTTTCAAGAGAGAGCATTCACTTTCTGTGGCTGAGCCAACTACGCCCCCATCACCGGTTCAGTGGTTTGCTTTCAATGTAAGGCAAGCTCTTTCTTCCTCAGATACATTTCTTGGCACTGCACATTGGTTCAAGTGGCATTGGGGGAGGATGCTTTGGGAAATGCATCAGTGCAATGCAACTAAGGCTACCACTTGCTTCTGACTTGCTTGATGGTGGACCTGCTGGTCATGCTTAGAGCCACCGTGCACCCACACGCTGACTTGTGGCACCAATCTGTGCAAGACACCACTGTTTTTAAAGTAATTTCTACCCAGACGTGGCAGTGCTGTGGAGAAGAGCAGCAGCCCTCACCTTGGTTTCTGCTCCACTCTTCCTTGCGGCTGGTGGGGCAGTAGCAGAATAAGCTAATTACTATATCCCTTCCCACCCATGCCCTGCTTCCTGCCAGCTGTAGTTTGATTTCCCTTGGGACCTGTGAGTCAGAAACTGGGGTGGAGGCAAAACAGACTGGCCTCTTAGCTTTGAGTTTCCGTGGTTAGCGGCCTTGAGGTGGTGCACATACAACATGTCCCACCACAGAACTGCCAGATCTAGAGCTATTTCCAGAAAGTCAGAGCAGCTGAAAAGAAGATTTATTATCGTCCTCAAATAAGGGAGTTGTCAAGAATATAAAGCAGATTTGGTGAATTTTGATAAGGGGGCATATTGCAGTCACTCTCAGGACAGTTGGCTGTGTTTCCCAGCCCCCCCCCGCCCCGCCGGAACAGATTTCTCATAAACAAGCAAGTGCAGAGTCCTTCACCTGGGGAGGAATAACCGCGGGCACCAGTACAGGTTGGGGGCTAACCTGCTGGAGAGGAGCTCTGAGGAAAAGGACCTGGGTGTGCTGGTGGGCAGCAGGTTGGCCATGAGCCAGCAGTGTGCCCTTGGGGCCAGGAAGGACAACAGTGTCCTAGAGGGCACTAAAAAGAACGTGGCCAGCAGGTCGAGGGAGGTTCTCCTCCCCCTCTACTCTGTCCTGGTGCGGCTACATGTGGAGTACTGTGTCCAGTTCTGAGCTCCTCAGTTCAGGAGGGACAGGGATCTTCTGGAGAGAGTCCAGTGGAGGCCACAAAGATGATGAGGGGCCTGGAGCATTTGCCTTACAAGGAGAGGCTGAGAGAGCTGGGACTCTTCAGCCCTGAGAAGAGAAGACTGAGAGGGGATCTTATCAATGTCTATAAATATCTGAAATGTGGGGGCCAAACGGATGGGGCCAGGCTCTTTTCGGTGGTGGCCGGTGACAGGACAAAGGGCAACGGGCAAAAACTGGAACATAAGAAGTTCTGCTTAAACATGAGGAAAAACTTTTTTACTGTGAGGGTGCCAGAGCACTGGGACAGGCTGCCCAGAGATGTTGTGGAGTCTCCTTCTCTGGAGATGTTCAAAATCCACCTGGATGCTTTCCTGTGCAAGGGAGTGTGGGAAAAAAAAAAAATCTGCTCTGGCAGGGGTGTTGGACTTGGTGATCTCCTGAGGTCCCTTCCAACCCTTACCATCCTGTGATCCTGTGAAACAAGATTAATCCAGTATGCAGGGTTAATTAATTTGCACGTGTTTCTTATAGTCTGTAAATGAACTTCTGTTTGAGCTGCAAGTTTTCAGTTCAGAGATTCTAGAAGTAAAAAATTAAGACATTAAAAAGACTAGAGAGGATTAGGAGGTGTGTTTTTTGAAAGGTGGTTTTTACTTTCACCTCACAGATATAATTTTTAGTTGTGGTTATATGATGTTCAGATATAAACTCTGTAGGTAACTCTTTTTTACCATATGAAAGAAAACCTTGAATAGTGGGGAAAAGGTCATGTGACCCTGAAAGACGCCCTCCTAACATCAAAAAGGCTATTTACTCTCTCTCTCTCTATATATATATATACACACACACACACACACACACACACACACACTCACACACACACTCGCCTTTGGGTAGCAGGCTGGTGAGCATTCTAAACATTTTCTATGCGATACCAAAATGTTCTGGGTTTTGGAGCTATGAACAGTAGTCAGCACATAGTTAGCAAACATGTAGCAAAGTGAGAAGAATAAGAAAAGCTCTTCTACAAGGTTAAGAAATGGTTCTATGGTTTAGGAATTGACATTTGAAGAGGAGGTGACTGTAGGACATCCAGACTAGTGCATCCATCTGATCACAGGTACCAAGGTGAGAGCTGGCTCATTGTTTTTGCGATAATGCTAAACAATTTTTTTATTATGTTTTTTATTTTAATGATAATACTAGTACAATGCTAAGCAACTAAGATTTTTTTCGATTCAGAGGAACATAACTGCTTGAGATACTTTTCACTGTGGGTTGATCAAGTCAATGGAAAAGCCCAGTCAAGTCAATGGAAAGACTTTTGATGCTTTTAATGGCTTTTGCATTGTGGCTGTGATTGTTTTGAGTTGTTCTTGCACTGCCTTAAAGGTCTTACTTCTTTTAGAAAGAGTATGGTATTGAGACAGCAGATCTGTTCTTAAAATGCCTTCTTTTACCAGCATTGTATGGTAAATGTATATAGTAGCCCAGTGCCCTATTGCTTGCATTCACAGTGCTACCAAAACACAGCAGCCCTCTGAACCATCTTTCTTCAGCATTGCTGCTGCTTATGTTCATTGACTTAAGGTGGTGTCCTTAATTCACATCTGTAAGGCTTGCCACTACAAATATCTGAGCTGGAGCTTCTACATCCTGAAAGACAAACCTATTTATTACACAGTGTTGTAGCTTCAGGCTTTCTCTGTTGCTATTATCAGAGAAGTTGCTATGCCCCATTTTTTTATTACAACCCCCAGCTCAAAGTATTGAGTACTTAGAAGTCAGATTTAAAAGACAGCTCCCCAGTTGGAGTATTACATACATTTTAAAAAGTTATCTGAAAACATTATAAAAATATTATACTGTCTTTCTACTCCTCATTTTTCTTTGAGATTAAATTTGCAGCAAACATTTTACACTGGAGATGTATTTCTTCAGTAAAAACTGAGGTAAATTGACTTCTTCTGTAACAGGAGAATCCTCTGCGCCTGCAACTGTGGCATTAGTAGCAGGGTCAGTTGTCCCATGTGGCTGGGGCATTTTGGTTTGCACTGTAGTATGCTATACCCCACAGCCTCAGGTGCATCAGGAGTGAAATCCTGTTTGCTCTAGCCATAGCTGAGTAATAGCAGAAGAGATGACCTTTCTTACAAGGCAGTATTTATTGGTTGATTTTCCATAGCAGGAAAAGAGAGGAAGGTGGCATCATCCGCATCTACGCTGTAGTGTAGTGTGCGGGGCAACTGTGCCACTGCTTGTAGAAGTTGAGCTGGGTCACCCTGGCATTCCAGCCAGCGCTGAGGCCAGGAGTATTGTCACGAGCAGCTTCGTGGCTTGACTCCGCTGTGCTGCGGTGGCTCTCCTCCTTTTGGGAGACAAGCAGCTAAGGGAGGTGGTCTGCACTCCTCACCGGCGCCAGGCTTCACGCTGCTGCTCCATGCTTTCGCTGGAACAGGAAACATGAAACACTCGATGCTCCTGCTGTGTCTGGCAAAGTACAGAAACAACTTTCTGTAAATTTTCCCCTCTCGGTCTTGGAATAAAATAAAATAAAACTAAGTTGATTGTTTGGGTTTGGGGCTTTTTGCCCCCCACCTTTGAACACACTGGAGAGATAGGCTGAATTGTTAGGGAGCTAGTAATTGCATGGCATCTTCTGTATATTGCTAGCCAAAAGAAAGCTGATCTCAAATCAATGTGCTGTAAGGCTAAGGTCTGTTTTCCAAGAGGTTTTGTTGCTGCTGTTTGTTTTTTTTTTTAACTTGCATTCAAATCCCAACACCTGAAAAGGAGAATGAAAGAAAAATTGATAGTTATTCCATTCTGCTTTTTCTTTTTAAAGAAGTGTTCATCCTCATGTGTTTTTATTATTTTCAGAAGGTGAGGCTGATCCTCATTTATATATGCTGAAGAACAGAAAGAGAAAAGAACAAAAGGAGTATTGGGGATGGGAGAGAAGGGGGAAAAGAATCAATTTCTTCTCTGTTGCAGTAAAGAATCAAAAAGTCAGAACCCTTTTTTTTACCCCCTCTTTTCCTGCCCCAGATAACCTTTCAAACTGAAGTTGAGCTATAAAAGTACCGATTTGACTCCATTTATGCCAACTATTGCCTCTGTATTTTTCTTCTGCAATATTCTTTATGAATTGTCTTATGTCGTAACTCTGGAAGGAGCCTCTGTTGTTCATAACATTATTGCAATGGAAAAGACTTATTTAATAGCAGTCAGATCCAAGATGAAAATGCCTTAGAGCAGATATCATAACCAGATGGGGAAAGAAGACTTTAGATGCGATATCTGTATTTTTCAAGGCACCTTAGACTTTTAGCTTCAGAAATATGTCTTCAGTTACTTCTCTTTGCTCTTCCTGGACCCTCCAAATCGGCTCTACAATAAAGTTTCCTAGCTTACAGAATTAAAACTCTATGTCTGACCACATTTTTACTGCTTTTCTCTCCCTTAGAAGTCTTGAAGCACATCAGCTAAATGTTCTCTGTTTTTTTCCAGTTCTCCTGGTCTGGGAGCAGACATGATTAGTGTGGACTTGGGTATGGCTGACTAAATATTTTAAAATACTGATGTTCTTGTGTAGTGCATTGGATAGGATATAATTTAATAGAAGTTGGTGGGACTGGAATGTTTGGACAGAGCCAGTCCCAGCAGTGCAGGAGGTGAGAATTGAAGACTGCATTTTTTAAATGCTGCTTGTGCCCTGACCGTGGTTATCCTGCAGCAGGGAGAGGGAAATGAAGTCTTTGCATACTTCTGGAGAAATGCATTAATAGTAACTACCACAATGAGGCCTCTGTGCTTCACAGAGTGTTTTACTTCACAGGTACTGGCCTCAAAACATGATGTGTTTGTGTCTCATTGCATTTAAAGACATTTCAGAAGAAAACAGGAGTCTCTGCAGCATTTTCACATTCAAAAGTGTACGTGTTTGTGCGTCTGCACATACTGTTTCAGTATAACACAATGACGTGATTAGTATTTGCCAGAGCTACTGTAGAGACTGGGGAACAGTTCTAATTTTAGCAGAGCCCATGATCAGCTGGCCAAGGATGAGACAAGACGCCTAACAAGAGTGTTTGTACTGCCTGGTATATGCTGCAGTACTTCCACGTGTGTTGGGCTGAATGGGGTAGGAATCTTTTGCTCACTTGAGGTCTCTGGGCATGAAGGCTTGCCTTTGTGGCTGACAGACAAATAGATACAGCTTCCTCCAAGGTTGATCTGAGGTATCTGCTTGTGTAGCACTTGGTACTTGCCCACCAATGTGAGGGAGTAAGGGCATGGTTCATCCAGGACCTAAGGGCTGAAAGGAAGAACGGCTGCACTCTTATCAGGTGGTTATTCATTTCCTTTTTATTAGACTTTTTTTTTGAACCAACAAAACTATTTTTATTGCTTTTAATTGCTTGAAAACTGCCATACATTTTTGCTTCATTCCATCCTTAACAGGCACACCCATTTTGGCCCTTTTTCTGGGACAGCAAAGTCCTCATTTGTTTTACTGTATCAAGAAACGTCTCCAGCAATCAATTTATAATACTGGGATTGTGTTGGTGGAGTGCTCACTGTGTGGCTTCAAGGAGAAGTAATAGGCAGTCAGCTCCACACACAGTCCCACGCTAGTGGAGCAGCAGATATGAACTGTGTCCTGGTAGTGCTGCCATCTTAAGCTGAGGACCAAAGGGATTTCATTGTGAAGACAATGAGCTGCCTGTGGGGTGTTGTGGAGAGGTTTCGTGAGAGATTCGGTGTCGGTGTGATTTTTTAATTATTATTATTTATTTTTGATAGGTTTCTGTTGAGCAATCTTAATACCATTCTATGAAGAAGAAAAAAATAATCTGAGATGCCAGTTTGGTTCTTATGACTTAACATGAGATTTGCATGTCTTTTTAGAGGTTTTATGAATATTTTTTCCAAAGATGCATTAATTCTTAAATCCTGGAACTTACAAAGAGTCTATTTTCCCTCCCCCATCCAACACTTAAGCATTGTGCCCAAGAATAGCTTCAAGGAGCTGCCTGACTTCAGTGGTGTGGTGATGGAAGAATCTGATAAGTTGCTGGGTAGGAAGACAAGGATCGAGACAAGCAGAGGAAAGGAACTGGGAAGAATGGGAGAAGAGGTAAAATGGATGGAGCTTGCATTTACATGGCCTGGGTGAAGTGACTTGAACCAAGCCTGGGATGAGGGGCAAGGGTATAACCAGATACTGGGTTTGAATTGGTGAAGCAAGCAAATGGATGTAAACAGAGGAAATGAGTGAGAAATCCAAAGCATGGGAAGAAGGCAGAAAGAGATCAGAAGACTACAGGGGGTGAGGTCCAGTGTGAGACTGGCGACAAACCTAGGGTGCGGGCAGGAAGGAAGGGTGACCAGCCTAGGGCAAGGAGCTGCAGGTTGTGGAGAGGAGAGTTGTCTGTCTACAGGGAACAGAGCCAGGATGAGGATCTGGGAACAGAGCACTGAAGTGGGGGAGGAAGAAGAGTAATTCAGAGAGTATGCTCTGTCTCATTCTCTCCCTGTCAGTGGGAGTCCTGGAGACGTTCTCCCTGCCTGACATTGAGGCAGTCCTCCTGGAAGAAGCTGTATGTGCTTAATGTGCTTGAAGTATGCGTATGCATGTATTTTTGCTTCCACTCTGGTATTTGCATGGCTATTTTGGGTGCATCTGTAAGTAAATACCACAGCTTGCTGAGACTCTGGTCTTTCAGCAGAAACATTTTGTCTGGGGGGGTTGTTTGTGTCTGCCGAGCAGTCTGTCCCCGCTGCGGGACCGAGATACCAATGTGCTCAGCTCAACCCCACTTCTGAGGCTGTCACATGTGCCTGCCTCTGTCCGTATCCCTTTCCTGTTCTTTTCCCGTGCTGGGGAAGGTAGATTTTGGTTTTGCCTGGGAAGCACCTTCCTTCCATCTACTGCTCGGGGTGTCCCGTGGTAGCCAAAAGCGTAAAGGATCGGCAGTTATACTGTCTGTAGACAAAGCTTTTCTTATGCATGCCAAGGAAACTGGAAAAACAGGAGCTTTGGTTTTTCCCCCCTTCTCCTTTTCAGTACATTAAGTCACTTCCTGTAGTTGCAGCAAGTCGAGAGTTTGAGAGTTTCTCGTTTCTTTCTTTTCTTTTCTTCCCCCCCCC
>NW_010301790.1:0-15520 GCF_000700745.2 Antrostomus carolinensis
GTGGGAATGGGCAACTCTGTCTTCTGGGGCCTCAGTGCCCCCAGCCAGGACACCCCCATCGCCTGCAGGTGCTGCCCCGTTCCCGGGGCTCATGGCCGGGGCTGCCCCGTCCCTCTCCCTCACCCCACGCGTGCCCCAGAAGCGCCCAGGGAGTGCATCCCACCGTCATGGGAGCTGAGCCGCTGCCCTCTCCTTTCAACTACAGTGGCTGGCTGATTGTATTTCTGTAACCATAATCTTTGGCGTTTTAACTCCAAGATGCTAATTCCTATTGCTGTCTTCAAAACTAAGCTCTTAATCCAGTGGCTTTCAACGCTGAACTACAGAGCACCTGCATGGAGCCAAAGCAGCGCTGGCTGATCACCCAGCTTTCTTCCTGCCCTGCTGAAACCGTCCCTGGAAAAACACAAATGCATTGAAGATGTAGTTAGGATTTTCAAGATAAGCCATCAGTTACGGAATCATCATGATCAGTGATATGGATCTATTTTAGCAAAGCATTTAAACAGACGTTTAACTTTGTGCATTTTCTTTGGCAGAAGTATTCGCCTGCTTGGTATCTTACAGTTGGATGAGGGGTTCGTTTCAGGAGGCAGTTAGCGAAGAGGGAATTATAGAGGTCGTCCACAGCAAAATCTCCTAGTTACAATTAATTCCATTCTGGTTTAATATAAAACTCCATTTTGGGAATTTAAAAGTGCAGATGAAAAGAGTAGTAAAAAGAGGATCCTTTTTTTTTCTTTCCTCCCCACACACACACGCGTGCACATCCTATGAGGAGCAGATTTCAGTCATGCAGAATATATTATCTAATTTTAAACCACCACCGAGTTATATCTTCTCCTTAAAATACACTCTTATTTTAGAATTATTTGAAACTGTACCTAAAGAAATAGTAATTCTAATATAGCTAAGTGCAAATTACATTTGCAGTCCATATATACTACTGATATAATGCACTTTGCCTATGGTTACCTTTAATAATTATACTATCACGTGGATAAGAGAGAAAGTTATAAATACTTTTTTTCTTTCTTGTTGCATGCAGTTGAAGAGGATATTCACTGCTTAAGAATGATTTACTTGTAGTGAACTTTCCTCTCAGAATAGCCTGGGAGATTATTTAGAAACTGCATATACTGAGCATCTCAGAAGCTGGTATTTATGGTTTAGCACAGCACAGGGCATCTGTGCTTCCAAGCCTGCACTGAACAAATACCTAAAGATGCACTGTTTGTTGTGGATAAGAGAAAACCAGGGCAGCTGACAGGGGGACTGAGCTAAGCTGACATGGGACCAGTTACATGGGGAGATACCAATGGCAACATAAATAAACAAGCATTTTTGTTAATGGTGTGCCCGTGTTCATTCTCTTTACTGACTGTCACGGGCTGCTCTAAAGGAAAGGTCAGTTCCCTGATGGGAATCGCTTCCCCTACTGCAGCCTGACTGTTAATATCTACCTAAATTGCACTGGGCCTGCTAAATGGCCACATTCACACATTCTCGGGATAATCAAATATCCCTTTAATGTACTTGCACAGTAAGTTCCTTGTGTTTCCTGATCTCCTCATAGTCCTTCCAAATACCCTTCTGCAGTAGCACCCACCGCTTCCCAACCCTCTTGTCCTTCACTAACACCCCCAGAAGCTGTTGGGGTGTTAGTGAACACTGTAGTACCTGTGGGTACTTAAGCCACAGGTTTGTCAGGAGCAAAGACTCAAGTGGGTTAGGGCACAACTCCAGCTGCTGGAAGTCTCTCCCTTACCTCAAAGTGAGAAGGGTCTCTTTTTTCCTGTCTTGGCAGTTGGCTCTGTGCTTGTGCTGTTTGCACTACTAAGTCAGAGGGAGGTTAGCTGGAGGACTTTCTCATTAAGGGTGCCAGATTTGTTGTTCAGTCTTGTACAGCTGCATCGCAGAGGATTCAAAGAGCCTTTCTTTGTCTTCTAGGGCTTCCTCCTGCAGTCAGTTCAGACCTGCTCCCAAACAGCTATTGTGTACAGCTAGGTCCAAAATGAGACATAAACAGATTTTAAGCTGTTGAAAATTTGTGTCTCCTTACTGCCTTGTAAAAGCTATGCTGCAGGACCTAAGGCCTACCATTCATTACCCAGATCCAGGGAACTGGCTATCTGGAAAGATAGTATTCTCTTAGATTAAGGAAATCCATCAAATATTTTATTTACATGAGTTTACTATGGATTGGAAGAGGTGTAGGAACCTTTGATCACTGTATTTTTATTTTAATATTAAAATGCACTAATGATTCTGGCCTGTCATTTATAATCAGTTGACTGTACCAGAAATCTGTTCAGCTGTGACCAGTACAATGTGAAAATGGACTGGGAGTCCCTGAAACGCAAGATTACTGTCACTGAATAATGTTTCCTCTGCTTCTGCCTCAGCTCTGCCAGAGCTGCTGCTTCAAACCATCCACCAGCAAGGAATTAGGAGGCATCTGACCACCATCCTGCATATTTCTGAGTTGTTACCGCTACTGCAATCGCTACATGCAAAGTACCTGTACATGAAGGGTCTCAATTCATTGTACTACCTGTCAGGCTAGAAATCTGCATTTAGATGTCATGTGAGCTCAACTTGAGTCTAATTACAGTGTAGAAAAAATAGCAGTCTTTAACAGACTAGAGTAAGTGTAACCTGCTCTCTCCAAATATGGCCTATACAAAAAGATCTTGGTTTGTCCAAACTATTTTAAATGCTAGAAGCATCAGAATTACTGCATTGTTAAAACCGATTGGCATGAAGGAAAGACTGTTGTAGCTGTGAAGTGTATTTAAAGATTCATTTATTAATATTTGTCCTAAACTAACTAGGTGATATACAGAGTATACTCACTAAGAGTAAATGGTAAAGCTTTGAGGATGAGGTGTTGTATTTCTCTCACAAAACAGAAACAAAATGTTTATCAAAATCATTGTTTATGGTATTTAAAAACACATGAAAAATAAAGTGCTTTTAAAATAAAAGTATTCTTACTTTTAACTTGAGTGCCTAAAGAAATAATGTTCTTGCAGTCATATTTTTTGTCTGTTTGATGAGTCCCTTCTGTCTGCCAATAAATTCTGATCCCATTAGTTCATTTCAGCTAAGTTTGACAGCAGTGGAAGGTCTCCAAGTTTCTACAAGCTTTTACAAACATGGTGAAACTCAAAACTGGATCAAAGAAAGTAACCCATGTTCGTTTTCATGCTGGGAGAAAAGCTGCAGAGTGAGTTCAACAGTTCCGTGGTCAGTTTGGTCCTTGTTTCACCACTCATATTGGGCAATAAGCATGCCTGTACCCCACACCGGCTGGAGCACATGGGACAGCCTCCCTACCCAATAGACAGAGAACAGCCAAGGGGGCTGGTGAGGGGAGATCAAAAAGACAAGGGGGAGCTGGAGGTGCTGTTGATGGTGAGCACAGTGCCATGAGGCTTTAGCGCAGCATGCAAAGAGTATAGAGGGGCTGGGGAGAGATGCTGGGTTTATTGCAGCAAAGGATGAGACAACTAGTGAACACAAATCCATTGGAAACCAGGCTTCATTAGTTCTCTCGTTTCCTCTCACAAACAGATTAAAACCAGCACCTAGATGTTTCCGAGAAAAAAAATAAAATAAATAGCCAAAATGCAGAGTACAAAAGTTCTTTCTTAGAAGCTAATGGAAGAAGCAGCAAGAGCTTACCTGTCAATTAATGTTCACTTGTAGTGAGAAGTTCAAACCCACTGGATATTTCCTTGGAAACATTGAGACAAAAGGGATCTCACAGAGGTTTCCCAGTAGAGCACTGCTGCACTGCAGCAGGATTATGTACACCACGACCATCTCTAGCAAGAGTTTATCTGCCTTCTCTCAGAGAACTTCCAGTCATGTAAACTCCACAGACACCCTAACTACCTTGTTCCAGGTTTCATCACCCTAGCACCAAGCGTGGGGTGAGGGTGTTCCCCAAGATACTCAAAATCTTCTTTACTCTGTTTCTTTGCTTTCTTCTCAGAGCACGTTCACCATAAGCTAGTATCTGTCTGCAGAAGACCGCTTCTTCTAACTCCTTTTTTTAATTTTGTCTGGGCTAAATGAATCAAATTTCTTAACAGGCTATGCTCTCTAAAATTGTTGTTGGTCCTGCTGTTCTCATCTTGACTAACCCTCCTGCTATGGCTCTTCTGCAGGCTATGTGAAATTCCCTGTTGATACACCCCACATTGAGGTCTCCCTGCTTTTTCACTCTCGCCACAGTATTGACCACTACTCAATTATGTAATGCTATGTAATCCTCATAACCTTTCAAAACATATTGCTTCCTAGTTATCCATTATCTATTTTTATCTGAGCATTTGAACTCTGCTTCTTCTGAGTAGTACTTTGCACTTCTTTTTGTTTCATTTTACCTTACTGATTTTAGGCCATCTCTGATTTTTCAAGATTGTATTTAGTTCCTATTCTGTTCTTCAAAATGCTTTTACCTATCTCCTTATTTCTTGTAGTCATTTGCTGATTTTATGACCTTTTGTTTCCTTACCCAATTTGTTCATTAACCTATTTAATAAAATGTAGCTGAGATCAAAACTCTTCAGGAACCTACTAGAAACGTCCTCCTGGTTTGATACTACACAACTGATACTTACATTCTGAGAATGACTTCAGAGGCAATTGCTTACCCCCTCATGACCCACCTACACAGTATTTCCTTAGCTTTCTGATGAGAACCTCATGCTAAGTATGTAATGAATGTTGCTGATGCAGACATACAGCACATCTACTGCTTCATCACTATCCATGAGGTCAGTTATGAGTCAAAGAAGAAAATTCAGTTTGTTTCATATGGAGTTTTCTTGACAATCCCACATTGACTAATTTTAATCAGTTTATTATTTTCTAGGGGATTACTAAAAAGTAGTTTAATGGTTCTTTTCTGAATCTTCTTGGTGATATTTATTTAATGAGGTTCTTTATAACCTCTCTCATCTCTTTTTCTGAAAATACATAGTATGATTTTTTTTTTTTTCAACTTTAGAATCTTCCTCCTAAACACTTGAAATGGCAAGTGGTAGTATATGTTTGAAAGATCATATTTTATCTACAGCAGAAAATGTTATTCTAGATGAGGAGAAAATTGTCTGTCAGACAACATATTGATGGCTTTGACTCTTAATTTTTTATGGAGAATTTGCATCTGATATGCAGATGTATCTGATATGCAGATACAGATCCACAGTCTAAATAAACACTAATCAAAAGCTTTTTAAGCTTATTCATAGTTGGGAAAATATAAGGGGATGCTGAAATTAAGGTAGCAAACACAGTCCACTCTGCTTGTACTTTACAGACATCGTTTGAATGGTGAGAAACGTTGCGCACATGTACTGAGAGCTGTTGGTGCCTTCAGACTCCATTGCAAGGACACAGTGTAATGCACATAACACTAAAGAGAGCAAAACTGCAACTCAGAACACATACCAAAAGCAGTCAGATCCCTGAGCCAGTTTCCATTAATTTCTTTATTTTAAATTAAAACAAAGGCAAACCAGAAACATCTGTGGCAATAAAGGCAGAGTGCAGCAAATGGAGTAAATGACTAGCACAGTACCTGGGCTGCTTTCACAGACTGAATGCCACTTCCCCATAATTTCCAGTATAAATGTTGTGCTGAATAAAGACATTAAGTGGGCAACACCCCTAATAATGGTAGAAGACGACTTGTATCCAAAAGGAGATATTAGTGTTTCAAGCCCTGTGTCATGAAGTGTAAAAGCTAGCCTAAATCCCCAGCCCCTGCAGCAGAGTGAACACCTCAGCTCAGCCCCTCAGCCATCCCTGGGCAAGCAGTAACGCACACAGAGGAGGAGTGCTCACTCCCCTTTTAATCTGTTCTACCTGCAACAAGAGCAGCATTTGACTGCTGCCTCTCATTCAGAGGGTAAAAATACTTCTGCCTAGCCATTTAAGTCATGTATTGGGGTACAGATTAATGGATATCTGCTGAAGCACAGCCAGAGGTGGTGGTATTGGTCACCTTTGGATTAATGACCAGTGCCCAGAAAATTTCTGTGACAAGTGAGAGATGGAGGCCCTTCTCGACAACAGCTTCAAAACCACAACTTTGAGAAGAGCCCAACAGCAGACTGCCAGCTTGTCAGGGCCAGAATGGAGCAGGCAAGAAATGATTAAAAGTTAAATGCACTAAGGCAAGATAAAGGAGGAATCACCTGAAAAGTAAAGTTTTAAAAAATTATAAGCATCAGGAAAATTAAATCTCAACTAGGACATGTTAAGTAGTTAAGTTTCTTATGAGCACTTTGCCTTCAGTAATGAACCAGTGGATTACAATGAGCATCCTAATCAATACAGTGCTTTTTAGCAGCTTAATGTACATCCTTCAGAACTATCAGGGAAGGAGAATCTGCTGGATAAGAGTGCGGGCAAGGTGAGTTTCTTTGTTGTCTTACAACAAGAATAACATTCATAGTATTTCCAACAATATCTCAACAAAACTAATTATTTTATCAAGCAATAAATCGTGAATGCACAGTATCCTGTCAAAGTCTTACCCTTGCATTGTAATCCAGTCTGTACAGCAGTAAAACACTATCTGTTGTTTTCTTCCTTGCTCTGTGCTTGGGATTTAAAGCATTGTAAATTTTTTTGAACTTTCAAAGGTGTGACCCACAATATGACAGCATGGTAACTACCTTGGATGTAACTATATGTCTGGATTCAATATTATTCCTCCAAATTTTTCTACCAATGACTTTTTTCCAAATACATTTCAAAACTAAAATTATCTTGCATTTGCTTTCAGTTACATAAAATAGAACAAGTTGTCATCTGCTGTAGATTAGCATATCTTTACTGAAGCCAATTAAATTATATGAATTTGTATAGATAAGTATTTGCCCACTCGCCTTACATACAGAAGGCAAAATCCAGAATTCCTATTAAAATGTTTTTAAAAACTACATCCTGTTACATTCTGTTCTAAAAATCTGCAGATGTCAGCTAATGAAAATAAACTTCAAAAGGAGGAATCATTTGAATTAATTGGGAGCTAAATCACAATCTCAAAATAAGTTCTGTTTGGAAATGGTTGCTTTATACTGTGCTATTAAGTGGGTATTAGCCTTTTAACAGCTCTGCTGTTTGATGCAGAGCTGTCCGCTTGAAATAAGAAGTAAATAGCAGAAGCTACTGATCGTGGACCTTGAAGTCTGAGGCAGCCCTTGCTTCCATGCTGATAAAGTATTCAAAATAAACTCTCAGTTAGGATGCTGATTTTTATTTTTCTCCTTGGAAAAAACAAGATTTCCCCAAGAAAACCAGATTACCCTCTCTCTACTACTGTCCTTCTTCCCCATGCCACATTCAACAGTGAAGCCAAAGGTAGATACTTTGATTCCTACTACCAGTGAATGAGAGGGAAATACCGACAATACCGACAATATCAGAGAGGGAACAAGAAAGAGAAGCCAAGGAAATTTCAGTTTCTGACTCTTTTTTAATAACTTGTGAAAAGAGAGGCTCTGCTTTACTATATGTCAGACAGACTACACTCTGGAGGAGAAAGGTAATGTGCTGGAGGCAGTACAGTGGAAAAAAAACAGTGGTACAGCCTCTTGTCATGTTACAAGGCTCGAAAACACCCATCTTTTTGATTTATGAAAGCAGTTTTAATTGACAAGAGGGCACATGGCTGGATAACCCTAGGGCAAAGACTTCAATAGTCTTACGAAATCTACGAAGCAAGAACAGCAGACAAGCAAGATACATAATCATTTGCCACAGCACTGTTGGGGTGGGAACTCTGTAGGGTTGGTCCAGACTCATGAGTCCTCTGGAATTGAAGAGGGAGGCATGACATGAAGAACTGAGGCAGACAATGCATAGGAGCAGACTGGCAAATACACTTTCTGGTCTCCACTGAGACTGTCATCAATTATGCCCTTTGCAACTGTGGCATTCATATTTCCTGATGTGGATCACTGGTCACTAGGACCTGTAGTAAATAATGATGCACAGAGCTACATCCTTCATACAGATGGTAAAGAGGTCTTGTAAGGATAAGAGCTTTTGGTCTTTTTTAACTCAGAAAAAAATACCTATAGATGAAGAAATCTCTTCAGCCAATCCAGCATTCTCCTAGAATCCTCCTCAAAACGAATGTCAGCTCAAGAGCAGAAGAGAATTTCTGTACATCTTTGTAAAATTGGAGACACTCAAATCTATGGTTCAGCTGAGCAAGGATGACACTCAGGAGAAAGTGCTTGTTCCTCGCTGATTCTACAAATCAGTGGTGTCCAAAAAGATTGGAAATGAATATGGATAAGGTAGAGGATTCAACCATTATTGTCAAGAGGAAAGCTATTTCAGAAAAACATTTCAATTTACCTTTTCTAGAAAGAGTGATGATTTCCCATGAGGAAATTAAAAAAAACCAAACAAACAAACAAACAAAAAAAAAAAACCACTACTTCCCAGAAATAGAAAAGAAGGATAACTGTTTTTCTACACCTAACCTCATTCTACAGTTCCTCTCCCTAAGACTTATTATCATCAGTGGTTCAGTTTTTGCATTGTTTGTCTCAATTTAATTTCTAAGGCAATTCAAATAATAAAGTCAAAACAAAGGTATGTGAGTTACATGTCAAGTTATAGCTTCAAGGACATTCTTGCTTATATACAGTTTTCAGCTAATAGACTGTTGATATTTGCTTAGTACAAACCACAGTTTGTGAAAGGTGCCTATTTTCCACAAATCCTGTCCAGCAGCATGGGATGGATGTACTTGAGCTGTCTTTACATTATTATCCAGCTGCTGTTTCAATCTACGCAACATGCGCCAAGGGCAGACAGAGTGGAAGACTTAGGATTTGCAGTGTCAGGAGCTATGTTATCCCCATCTTCTTTCACTAAATGTCTGCAAGGGACAACATCAGTCCAGTGCAGAACTTGATGGTGTATCTCTTTTGCAGTGTATGATAAAATACCAACTCCCCCGAGAATCAATATGCTTCTTGATCCCCACTGTGCTCCAGAAAGAGAATTATGAGCTAGGTCACGTGTTAAACTGGTGTTTCTCTTGACTCAGCTGCACCAGATAACTAAATGCAGGGAAGCTAGATCAGTGTGTCCTTTTTTGAGAGTATAAATAATGGACCACTGTGACTGTAGCAAAACATAGGTAACAGGACATGCAAAACACTCATGTCCCCTATGCTGCTCTACCTGGTGTAGCCAGTCCACCAGCTTTCATAGACATACAATATTTTTTACCAAGAATAAGTTTCCTTTTTCTTTACTGAAATACAGTGAACTTACTGATTCTGGGCAACCTACCTAAGGACATACAGTTTGTTATATAAAACAGACTTTCAGTAGCTATAAGAGAAATCAGCCAGCTCTAGATAATTCATTTAAACACAAGTGACAACTTTGAGAGAGGTAAAAATACAATGACTGATGGTAGTAAGATAACCTGGGGACCTATTTTTGCAAATGCACAGTTGTTAGTGCTGCTTCCCTATTTAAAATCTGCTTTTTTTTAGTTGATCTCTCTAAACTCCATCTTAATTTTCAAGTACATGCAAAGGCTGAAACCTATTTACTCTGCAATCAGGATTAAACCACCCACAGAGTTTGCCAGAGCTGATATTTTAGCATTCATTGGCAAAAGAGATACACCATCAAGTTCTGCACTGGACTGATGTTGTCCCTTGCAAACATTTAGTGAGAGTGGAAGATGGGGATAACATAGCTCTTGACACTGCCAGTCCTAAGGCCTCCACTCTGTCTGCCCTTGGTGCATGTGGCGTAGATTGAAACAGCAGCTGGATAGTAATGTAAAAGCAGCTCAAGTACATCCATCCCATGCTGCTGGACAGGATTTGTGGTAAGTAGGCACCTTTCACATCTAACTATGCTGAGGACAATTCAGGACAATGTCTTTTTTTTTACTTACTTGCAAGAGAATGTCTTCTACTTTTACCCTGCTGTGATTAGAAGGTACATAACCTTCAGCTTTGCTCTCAGCATCAATCATTTGCAGCTAATATTTTCAGCAACTGTAAGCAGCCTATGCACCACTGATTCTTTTGAATCACAACGTTTTAGTTAAAAATAATTTTGGAAAGTGAGATTTGGACTCTTTAGACTTGGGCAATTCATAACATTATACTTTTTTCCCTCACAGATCTCAGAGTTATGTTAAAAGATATGTAAAGCATCTGTTCTCTTCCACAAACAGGAGAGGCATCTTTTGTTTGATAAGCCAGAACTTATCAGCCATCTTATCTCAGATCTCCTATTTATACTGCCCTTCTGCAAATGTGTTATCACTGCCCTGCACAGTTCTAAGGCATTTTCCACAAAACCTACAGATTTTCACATCCAAAATGAGCACAACCCAGATCAAATTTATACAGAAGCTGGAACTCAGTCTTCACTTTGGATGGCTCTGTGTGGGAGTGTGTGCATGTGTGTGTATTTGTGTGGGTGTATCAGCGTTCGTTTCTTAAATTTTGCTCCTGCTGTAAAAATGACTCGTATAGCAGTTTATTTTAATAACAAATTGCAAGGTTAGTTCATTTTACAAGATGGCAGTTTAACACATCGGGAGAAGGAGGGAGAATAGATTTTTCCTAAGATCTGCAGTGTCTGTGATGCTCTGTAACAAACAGAGCAGAACAAAATTCTGGTGACCATTTTGATGAAAAAGTGAATGTGCTCAGTGAGCCAACAAGAAGCAGTCAGGGAAATCAAATATGAGACTTGGTAATTTTTTCCTCTTCCAGCCATTCCATCTGAATTTCTGTAAGTTTATTTAAGGCAGAAATATTGTACTTAGGGGGATTTAATGCTTTTTTTAATTAAATATGCTCAATTAGTTTGTGAAGAAACGTTTCTCTATAAAAATCAGCTGCCATACTTGGTGAGTTCATTCTTTCCCTAATAAAATCAGCTGTAATAGTTTCCTGCTAACTCTAGAAAAAACATTCTGTAACTTTAGCACTTTAATCTGCACAAACGCCATATAGAAACAATAGAAGATGGAAGAACGAAGGTAAGCTGGCTTTAGAGCTCCATTACACTAAAAATGGGAAGAGAAAGGAAGTATGTCTTCAGAGCCTGCACAGCACGGTAGCTTATGCTGCACAAAAATGAAAAACTCGGCTGCCTGCAGCTGGCTCAGATCCCACCATCTCTGCGATTTAAGGCAGTAGGAATCTCCTTCCTCTGCCTCTGCCCAAATGAAAAATTTTCACTTGTCATTTTGATGTACCTGTTGGGTAAAATTCACATCATCTGCTTAAAGCCCATCATACCTACTCTCTGCAGGCTCCCAGTGTCCCAGCGTCCGGGTTACCTTTCAGCCTCCCACAGGCTCAGCCCTGAGGGACTCATCTTTTAGGAGCATATAGCCCCGCAGCCCCACCCTGACCCAAGCACAAGATTGCATGCTCTTGGCTGGGGTTCACCAAGGTCTGCCTGAAACCCAAGCACTGTTCAAGGGGGAGGTAACACGGTACAGTGTGACACAGACACATGTGTAGTGTCTGCGAGTAGTGCTGCAGATGTCTCTCTTGCTGCCTTTTTCTTTGCTATGAATGACAATGCTTTTGTACAAGTGAAATGCCACATACCAAACACACCAGGTACCTCCATTGAGCTATCAAATGCTGCAAAGATAATCCAAGACTGAAGAAAAAATCCTTTTCCTTCCCTTATCTTCATATTCTGTGTAATAACTCTGATCTTCTGATACTAAGTTCTCTGCTTTCGTCTCTTCCATTGCACTCTTATGTATTCATCTGTGTGTGTACACACACGTACATCCACATGCTTTGAACCTTATGGCACTATCCTAACCATGTTGCTTTTCTGCTCCAACCCCCTTATCCCACCTACATTTTTAACCCTGAGACACTCCATTGCTCAGCTGAGCAATGTCACAGCAACTGTTTGTGAGGACAAGAAGAGGAAGGTGCAGCTGGCTCACACAGCTGGGAAGGAGCAGGGGACAAGCCAGGTAGACGGGCTCTTTGAGCATTCCCATTATGTCCAGCACTAGTTCCTGCTGTCTGTAACAAAGACTGCAGTGCTGAGAGGTAAGGGTTAAGTCAACTGAGGTCCAGGGCACATATTCTGACTGAACCTTGTAGTACTTTTATTTTTTCTGCACCCAGTGAGCTCCATGAAGGTGTATAGCTGCTAGTCAGCTCTGCTGTGCTTTCCACTGCTGTTCACCAGGCTGCAGATGTTCACCTGTCACTTTGCTCTAGGCTATCAGACTTGATAAATTCTTATTGCAAACAGAAGATAAGCTCCATGTTTAGCAAAATGGAATGATACCAAGCCTATTTTCATTTCTGCTACCCCAGGAATATGCATTGTGCATATATTTTACATTTATACCAGTTGGACACAATTCTGCATCTTTCTGTTAGCTGAAATTATTACCTTTGGTTTTGACAATGGCGTGATGATGCTGTAATTACCTGAATAGGATTTTAACTCATGACCCCACTCAGCAGCTTAGCGTATTCTGCTTTGAGCCACCTTATTTTGAAGGAGGATGCAGAAGTTGGTGTGGCTTTCAGTAGCAATGGTAGAGCACCCTCCATAGTCCATCTTCCCCATCCTTCGGAGTTTCAGCCCCTGTGACAGGGGGAGCAAAGCACAGTCCTGAGCAGCAGCACCCAGCCTGCACAGCTAGTGCAGACCCTGAGAGGCCCTGGCCTTGCCCAGCACCACTTCCATGGCAGTGTTCAGGCATTAATGCCAACTTGGGACCATTCCCAACAGGCTTTCTGCACATGCCCCCCCTGTTCAGTGGTCTGAAAGCATTTAGCCCTATAGGTGCAAACTACGCTGGGCCAGTCAGCCTCTGAGCAGTCCTGGGCCATTTTACAGTATGCAGACATAGCCTACAACTCTCATCTGACTTTGCTCCTCTCTTTTCTATTTTCACCCCATAGATCCAGCCATTTCAAGCTCAGCTCACTAAACAGGCATGCTCTCTCTCTCTCCGTCTCTGCATTCTCATTTGCAGACAGCTCTTGGATGTTGCCTCCCTTTCCTGCATTGAGTTTTGCCAGTCCACCACTTAACCATCTTCCGTTTCTTGTCATCTGACCATTCTCTCCTTCAAATCTTCTGTAAATTCCAGGGCCTCTTCCATATTTGCTATCTCTCCCTTCTCTTTCTTCTGTTGATTCTGGTAGAAGCACCCTGGTAATAGCACTTTTTATTGGGAAGTAATAACATGTGATAGTAAAGGTTTTAAATCTCATAGTTCTCCCTTTTCTCTTTCATTCCTTTTTCTCTTGGTTATCTTATCCATTGGCTTTCTTTCCATGTCATTTCATATTCATTTCCCACATCTTTAGAATTCACCAGCACCCTGCTATTCCCTCTGCAGCTTTGCAAGCTTTTTTTTTTCTTTTTTTCCCTTTTTCTTTTTTATAGGCAGCGGCCACTCTTAATCTTCACAGGAACTATTCATCTCTGTGCAACACCTGTCATCTTTTGTGCCCCAGCTTCTCATTTCACATCTGGTCTGCATTTGCATAGTCTAGTCTTCAGCTGGGTTTCCTGGTGCCTTTCATAGCTTTCCCCACATCATTTTTAATCTTTTCTGTACTGCTTCTCCTTTCCTTTTTTTTCCCAGAGGCAGAAGGGCCCTGTTAGCTAGTTCTGTTTCATAGGAAATTTTCTTTCAACATCAAAGAATACCAGATTGCAAACACTGTTAAAAATAGTGCACAGCTCTCTAGATCCTAGTGAGTTATAGCATTGGGAAAAGATTTATGCCTTAAGATTTCTTATTCATCCTTGGTTTTAGTGCCAATCAATTTTATCTAGCCCTGAGGTTTTAGCACTCAGTTTATCTTTTTCCATGTCTGTACCTCTATGTCAGTTTTGAAAATCAATTTCCCTAAAACCTTGCCCTGCTGTTCCGTCACTCACTCTTGCCACTAAAATGCACACTGAAACTATACTTCTTGTTCTAGGATTAAATAATTTCTCAAAACTCCCTAGTGGTGGAGCTCCCAGAGCCTTCCCAGGCAACCTCATCCCTGCCCCACTAGCTTTGCTCACTGAGCTTGCTTATCCCTGGTGTGACATCAGCCTATTATTCTTGTGCCAACATGGTGAACACGATGAACCGTTCACTCCTTCCTCTTTGCAAGTGCCATTTAGATTTTGCACATATCTGCTTTCAGCCTTCCCTTCTCTTGATTCAGCTACCACAGGGATTTCAGTCTTTTTTGGGTCATATTTTCTAGAGCTCTGACCATTCCTGTGTTCTCTCTTCAGATCCCTCAGGATCTCTCTCCCTGCCAGATTACTCATACTAACACACTAACCCTGCTTTACTGAAGAGAAGCATTTGCCTCTCCATTAGTCTGCTCATTCCCCAGTAAAGTTCGTACTTACACTCTCCTGTACTGGAGAGGAAGTCTCAGTGCTGAAGTCTGTGGCTTATATATGATCCAAATGTAACTCTGAATGTTTGTTAATATATATATAGAAGCATTTGAAATAATTCTGATATCATGTAGCACATGCTTGCTTCACTTCTCCATCATCTGCGCACCACAGGGTATGTCGCATTTTCCCCAATAATTCTTCTCTCAATTCCCTTAGTAGTGTCTTTGGCTAGAAGGGACCCTTGGTTTCACTGTCACTTCCTTTCGTCTACAAGATTTTACTTTGGAGCAGCTCAGAAGTAGCAGTTTTGTTTCTCTCTAAAATAGCACTGGTTAATTACAGAATTTCTGTTATCCATCAGTATTTCATTTCTAGAATTTCCTGAAGACATATGAAGGGCCAAACAGACAAAGTTCAGTGCTGTATTTCTGTTTGAAATAACAGAAGGATATAAATCCACCTACAATCAGTGACCTTTCAGGATTTGCAGCATTAGATCACATTGAAAAAACTCTGATGGATGAAAATTATAAGTGTTAAGGAAAAGTAATATCTGGGATCCCCAGTGTAATGTTTGCAAGACAAGGTCCACAGATTACCACCCACTACTGATTTTCCAGGTGGGCGGTGAGGAAGCTGCAACTTGTAGTCCATGAGCCATCCAGAGAGACTTCAAAGCCTTGGGATGGTTAGTGGGAGAATCTGGGGTGCAGGTTGTTTTTTCTTCTCTCCTTCCAGTTGCAAGAAGTGACATTGGGAGGAACAGAAGGATACAATCTATAAACAACACATGGCTCCATAGCTGGTGTCACCGACAGAATTTTGGGTTTTTTTATAATGGGATGACCTCCATGGCACCAGGTGTGCTGGCATCAAACAGGAGACACCTTTCTCAAAGGGGGAAGAGGGTCTTTGCCCAAGAGATTGTGGGACTGATTGACAGGGCTTTAAACTAGATGTGAAGGGGGAGGAGGATAATAGTATCAAGATTGTCTGGGACAAGCAGCACGATGACACACCAGGATTGGAGCAATGGGGTGATAGTAAGGGCCTTCAACCTGCCCTGAGGAATGCAGTGGGCACTGCAGCA
>NW_010301791.1:0-24293 GCF_000700745.2 Antrostomus carolinensis
AAAAAAAGATAATTTCACTGTGCTAAACTCAACATAAACAATCCACGGAAAAGGAGATTGACATTTTTACTCTCTATTTTGTATAAATTTCAGAACATATTAATAACGAAGTAGAGAAAAATATCCAAGAAATTTCTACACTGATTTCCCCTTTTCACTTAACTGATTTTTCCTCTCTGATAGCTTGACATTGGTTTTTTTTTTTTTCAACAGCAGTTTCTACCAGTAGAGCACAATTCTGGATCAGACTGTCAGCCACAGTGCTATGATCTCAGAGGTACGGAACACGACCCTACGTATCTCTCAAACTCTGCGCGTCCTGTGTGGAAATCTGTAGAGAATCAAAGTTGCTATCCAAAGCTGAGGAGCACACGTTTTCTCCTGCACCACAGGAGTGCGTCACTGTGACATAACATGAAATGTGAGGGAACAGAGACTTTGGAGCTGCATTTAGCCCCATGGCTCAACCAGTGCCCTCTCTTACAATGCCTAAAGGAAAGAACAATTGCTATAGGCATATTTTTCCACTATCTGTGTCTACATTTCTGAAGGAATAAAACAAGAAAACTCTGAGAAAGTGCATGCTGGAGCTACTGGAAAGTGTGAAGAGATTAGCAAAAAAAAAAAATAAATAAAAAAATTATGATCTAAAGCACTGGGTCTCATGTTCTGGAAGGGTAAAAATTTCTAAAGAACATACCAGTCAAACACACAAGCAGTCAGAAACCTTTCATACAACCCCTAGCATAGTAGGAAACGTCAGCCTTTTCTCCCAGATGAGAACATGGGCACATCACGTTGATCCTTGCATCAATCACTTCCAGGCAAAATTATCGTAATTAACTGTAATTAGGTCAGAAGTAATTTCTCCAAAATCTCTGTTCCAGCTTGGCAGAGCACCGCAGCCTTCCTGCCTGCAGGAGACTTGCCTACTGTCAGTTCACGGCCCAGGTGCAAGGGAGTCTCTCACAGAGTCCCCCAAATCCACCTCTGCTACTGCCTCAAGGTACCAGCACAACTGTCAGTAGAGCAAACACAGTTCTACCCATGACTGTTTCACCATCCTTGAGCTGGTCATGGTCTACCCAAAAAACCTGATTTCCTCCAGACAGTGGAAATGTCAAAAAAAGACCCTGGATAACAGCAGCCAGGAATAAGAAGATCATAGCTGTCAAGTCCATATCATGTCTCTGGGGTTCCTGTTCACTGACAAGCCAGCTTTCAGACAGACTCTTTTACACCACTTAGGCATCATCAGCTGTTCTGAGGTGGCTTTCAGTCTCAAAGTCTTGGTAAATTCAATTTCCAAAAGTCTTAGGCCAGTTGCTACCCACTACCTGTTTTTCTCCTCACTTGGAATATATGTCTGTTTTCCTTGTGACCTAACAGGAAGAGGAATGGTATACATGGTATGTCAAAGCCTTTTTCCACCGTCCTTGTGCTAGGATGGAGGGTCTTCTGCTGACAAGCCACCTGTGTGTTGGCTTTATCAAAGCACAGGTCCTTTGGTCTTGAAAACCACATTCCTCAATTTTACTGCTGGGAATGTTGTCCCGAGAATGGTGTTCTTCATTATCAATACAGGCCATGCTTTTAATTGTTTTGCTTTGTTCAACTGATTCTTTTGGTGCTTACACACACATGCATTTCCACTCACACTGCATTCATAAAATCTTAGTATTTCTTTTACTAATGTCCACTTCTACACCACCAGTGGTCAAGTGGGTCTAAGAGTGCTGTTATCTATCACTTTCTGGACATGTACTGATACTTACCAGTCTTGACAAATGGATCTGAGGTTTTGACAAGCCTGAAATCATCACAAAGGCAGTCTGGCCATGATTTTTAAATAATTTAATCTAAAGGATAAGAAGTCAGCAACCACTTTGCTTTGTTCTCAGATTTCCACTGGGCACCAATATATGTGCAAACCACTGCTTCTCCCCTGCAGCAGACCCAGTGTTTTGAGTATATTAGTAAGTATAGCTTGTCCAAGAGGACAACACTTCAGTAATCCAAGCAGGATCATAAAATTTACTCAGTCTGCAATGTGACAGCATCAGGTATCAACTTTATGAAATTTATATTATCAATAGCTGAAAAATGCACATTTAACAAAACATAGCTTTTCTTTTGTGTTTTACAAGAATCCTTTACAAGTTCCTACTCGGGAAAATAAGAAATATTTCCACACTCAATGTCCTGGCCATCTGTCAGCCCAGCAGACCACTTTCCTTTAAGATATGGTGCTTATTAATTTGGGTCTAATATTCACTTGCAAGGGAACTTATAGTAATAAATTATCTCCCACTTCTAATATCAACTTGAAATGGAAATAGAGTCCATGAGATGAAGGCAGTATTTTAGTCATGAACCTTAACAAATACACTAGGGAGTAGAACTTTGAACTTGCAGCTAATTACTGATTGGTATGCTGGTTCTGTATGTAAAAATCACTATTACTTCAGCATGCACAGCGACAGCTCCAATTAATAGACAGAAAAACAATTCTTGGCAGAGAAAGCAAAACATGGCCAAACATCCTAATGCAGCAGTCTGTTCTTGAATTCACAAGTCTGGACCAAGTAAATATTTTTAATCTTACATCAGGTTAAAAAGAGAAAAAAAAAAAAAAAGAAAAAAGCAGTAATTTACAGCCACTAAGGCTCTAAACTTCTTTTAAGATTAAGTGACTAATCTACACACCTACCCCGTCACTTGTGTTTGCAAATTTAATAGAGAAGGTGCAAAGTAATCCTTGTTCTGTAAGTTAATGTACCATCTCTCATGATACAGGTGATACACGGAATGGTTCTAGTACACAAAATATGAAGATAAAAGACTGTGACAGTTTCACTGGGCTAGCCCTTGGCTAGCAGTCAACACAGCCATTCACCCACTTCCTCCCCACCCCCAGGGGATAGTGGAAAGGATTGGGGAAAGAGGAAGGAAAGGTTGAGATAAGAACAATTTAAGAATTGAAATAAAAGAAAACTTAAAATAATATAATATTAAAATAGTAGTGATAATGATAACAGTAACAAAATATGAAATGAGTGACACCCAGTGCAACTGCTCACCACTCGCTGACCAAGCCCAGCCTGTTCCCAGATAACGATCCCGGAGGAGCGACAATCCCGAACCAAAACCGCAATCCCAGAAGAGCGAGAGCCCGAGCGAGAGCCAGAGAGACCAAAAGAGGAAGAGCCCCTCACTAATATACTGGACATGACGTGATTTGACATGGAATATCCCACTGGCATATCTAAATGCCAATTTAGCTTATTAATGTAAATATTCCTTACCGCCTTAGATCTTGCACTTGTAGACTAACAAAACATGAAGTCCTTCACATCTAGCAACAAAAATGCAAACACTGGTATGTGATCAGTGTTTCTCTCATAACAAATCCCAGCTGAAAGTGAAACACAGCACTATTCTAGCTACTAAAAAGAAACCCAGCTCTGTTCCAGCTAAAAAACAGGACAAAGATATACCAAAGAGTATTTCTGGCTTGGTCCAGGAGTTATTCCATTTCTGAAACAAAATTATTCCTTCATCAGCTCTTTAACGTTTTAAACACAAAAGAAAAACCATCTCAATATTTTCCATTCACATTCAGACGGAACTAAATACACATTTTTGTAACATGAACAGTGCAACTGATTAGATCAGAAGGAGATCAGTTTTGGAAAAAAAACTCAAAACAACTCCATTAGAGGGTATCACCCACTGCCATTCCTAGAAAACACTCACACAGCTTGTTTAGAGAAGACTCACAAATACTACAAAAAATTATGTGTGTGCCAGGAAGATGGACGAGGAAAAAACTTGCATAACAGATCACTCCATGAAAACCTCAAGGAGGAACCTGTGGTTTTTTTAATCTCCTACTATATTTTAAAGTTTTAACAAAGCTAGGAAGCAGCAAATGGTGTTGGTGGATCTGAAGAGAATTCCACCAAAATGTGCCTCAGTGCAGTTTTAATTACTACTAAATCTCTTGAGGGTAACAGATGACTACTGATCTTCTGAGATTGATGCTGACTGAGATCCGTGCTTCAGTAGTGAGTTTCAGGGAGAACTGAAAGCTGATCACACACTCCACAGATGTCAGCTGGTGGTGGTTCTAGTCAGGGTGGTCTACCCTAAAAACAGAACACTTAAATCTGAGATGCTACGGGATCTAGCCAGTCTTGTAGTCTTCCTTCTTTCTCCTCTCCTCTCATTTATCTCATGCTCCTATAAAAATCATTCACGCAACCATATAGATGAAGTGACCAATTATCATAAAATCTCCCTGAAAACTCATTTGAAATTAGAAAGGATCTTCTGTTGCAACTATAAAAAGACCTGTATTGCAGCTTAATGCTGTAAATGCAAGAAAGTAACAGTGGACTCTGCAGTTATCAAGGGAGCAGACTGCCCAAGTTCAGTTATTGATTTTTGTTCAGAAAAATATCAAGTTATTCCCTGTGTTAGAGAAAAAATAGATTAGCCTTCCAGGGAAAAAGAATTTGCTTTCTTACAGATATAGGACAGGCTAGTTTAGATGTCAATGAAGAGATTTTAAGAACTCTTATTGAAACATCACCTGTGCTTTTCCTCCAAGTATAAGGCATCTTGTGGGAAGATAATGTTCTTTTACTGGTAATACTAAATTTTGGACCAGCCAAAAAGCAACAAGGAATTTTAAAAGTGCGGGGAGGGAAAGAAGAATTCCAAATAGCCTCTAGTTTTTAACCTTGCTAGAGAAGTTGGTTTGAAACTTTTAGCTGGCTCCCATTCTTTGAACATCTATTGGACATAGTTACCTTGTTTTGTTGAGAAATGTGAAGTATTTTCTTATTCCAACTGATCTGCTGTATTCAGAGAGCCACTAATAAAATGTGCTACCATATTCTAAGCTTCTTTGAAAAATTGTGATCATTTGGGCCATTCAAGATTTGCTACTAATCTCAGAACAGCTATAGCTATCCAGTCTCTTGAGCTCCCCTAATTTTTGTTTTGATTCATGCTCTTTAAATATTTTCCCAAGGTCAGCTGGGCACTTGCACAGTGTATTTTCTGAATGGTCTCTGCTTTTAGTCTGTACTGATCAATTGGTTTCCTACAGAAATACCAGGGGAAGAAACCAGGAAACACAATTGTCAGTGCAATATAAACCAATCAGTGGGTTAAACCATAAAATGCGGTAACTTCTTGGTGACTCAAAATTTTAAAAATAAAGACTGAAAATCTCAGTGTTAGATAAAACTTAACTATTATTTATGGACACTTAATTCCTGGAGCAAGGAATAGCAGCTGGAATACTACAGCCTGATTCCATCAGGCTAGATGATGAGATTAATTCCTCTGGCATTAGCAAACATCCCATTATGAAAAAAGAAAAATGAAAAGATTAAGACATTAAGAACAAAAGTTTTGCACCCTACTCTCCTGAAAAACAAACCAAAAAAACCCCACAAAAAACAAGTACATCTCCCATCTCCTATTATTTCTCAACATGATATCCAGCTGGAAAGTCTTATCTTCCAGATGCTTTCCCCTACTATTTCATTGTCCTGTTAATCTCTGCAACTACCCCTAGGGGGAAAAGAAAACACTGCACAATTTATTTTCAAGCTAACATTTTGAAGGATTGAGAATAAAAAAGGAAATACACTCTGGACAATAGTCAGTTTCAATATTACAATTGTAAGACGCAGAACAACAGCAGTGGATCAATTTGCATAGCCCTGAATGCACAAAATATATAAAAATAAACTAATAAAAACAAAAAAGCATCTTACATGGACACAATATTAAAGATGTACATTTGAAAAAAATAAAAATCACAAATCAACTAGGAAGCCTACCAACCTCTTCCACAATCAAAAGTTTGATCACTTTAATTAATGTAGTCAAACTTTCAGACAACTATCTTTTTTTTTTAACATAGAAATATTAAGTAAATGAAACTAAACTACTACTACAGCATTTTAGAGAAGTCCACAAAACATTCTCCCCAGGCTTCAGTAGGATGGCAATGCTTCTTACCAGTAGTCACCTGCACACTGAAAAACCTTGCAAGCCTGTCAGTGAAGCAAGGGAGAGTAATTTTATTAAGCTACAGGGGGGTTGGACAGATTTCTAAATGTAGTCTTTTAAAATGGAAAGTCAGATCTCCCAGCCAGTCACAGGAAATGCTTGGGCTTGAGTAGCTCAGCTATCTCTTTGGACCCTTTCTGGTTGCACGGGAGCTGTGCAGCTAGAAACCCTACAGCCTGTTGTGACTGAACAGACTGAATGGGAGGTTCAGGTGCAGAGAGAACCTTCCCAAGAAGTTAACACAGTTCTCACACTAAACAGGTCCACCAGGTACCTGACAACGGATGAGTTTTATTGCTAGCCACTTCTGTTTGGTTGAGTTTAAGTGTGATTGAATTTACATAGCACCTCTTTCCAACCTCAAGGTGCACTGTAACAGTACAAACAAGCAAAGGGTTGATTTAAAATACAAATAGAATAATAACATTATTCCAGTATATAACTGCAAAAGGACACTCAGCGACTAACAAAAAATAAGCATTTGGTTTTACATGGCTGCCATTTCTTACTATTTTACTATTTTCCATGCTGAAAAAATCCTTCTGCATGCAACATGCAGAACACACTCATACCCTATCTAAAAGTTTCTATGTCCCCTGCATCCTCATCTCACTTCAGCTTTGCAAACTTTTTTGCTTATGAGCAATTTGAAAATCTGGACAGATATAGGCAAACCAAGGGGATACAGCAGAACCAGTAAGAATTCATACTGGTTTACCCTATTAGACCAGGAATACATGTCGCATCGACACATGCATAAACTAAGCATCCAATGGCCAACTTAGTTATGTCTTGGATATTATTCCAGAATTCCCACTACTGCTTGGCTTGCTTTTTTGCCAGCTCCTTCTCAGATACAGGCAGCTGTTAGATCCAATTCAAATGAGCACAATCCTCCAATTGCATGATGTTAGCAAAATCATTTAAGGCTTCACTGATGTTATAAAATGTAGTGTTACTGATAAAAGATTCAGAGGTGTTTTCAGAACACACTATTTCATTCTTTCCAGTTCTAAATGTTACATAAAAAAACTCCTTGCACCAGTGGAGTAAGTACCAACTAAAATTATTTTAGCAAGTTCACATAAGAAAATAAAATGTCAGGGTTCAAATCCCTTTTTTCTTCCCATGTTGGAAGCACCACACACGTGTTTCAAGAAGTGAAGCAACACATGCATCATGCATACCTGGAAAACTACTCTTAAGTTACTACAAATTTCTGTACACCATCTATCTTTCCTCCAGATATGGAAAAGGTTTCAGTCATAATTCCTATCTGCAAATATACAAAGTCTGAAATTTTAAAAATAAAGCCATTTGGGTTGTCACAACATGATCATAATCTTGAAAGTGTCTTAACTTAAAAACTTCCTCCTTTACACAGCATTGAGATCACTCAAAAGACAGAATTTATATTAATGAAACCTTACAAAAAGAAAAGTATCTTCTAACTTCTATGAAGAATATAGGCCAAAATCCCCTGCATTTTTTTTTAAGTTGTAAGCAATCATTATAAATTTAGAGTTGTATTTTGGTAGAGCTAGAGAAGACAGGTTCATTTGCTGTGGTAACAGTTACTACAGAAATATTTTTATTTGCTATAGCATCACCCTCTACTGCACAAGTCGCTATCTAGTAAGACAGAACTACTTGCATTTCTTACCAGTTATTTTGTCTCATAGGTTTTCCAATGATCTGGGTTTATAAAATGTTTGTCAAAATGCACTCACACATAACACAAGGCAAAGAGGAGATGAGAGGCAGATGTTTCTGCATGTTAGTGGGCGGGATGGGAAAGAAACTGGGGAAACAGCTTTGCATCCAATCCATTATAGCTATTTTCCTTTCAACCATCTAACAGCAACTCACAAATTCAAAATTAAATCCTGTAAATTTATGAAATGATGCATTACTGAAGTCACAGCAGGGAAGCCAACTCAGTTTAGAGGATATACAAGACAAACTCTAGAACAACTTTTTTTAAAGACCAGGGTATGGATAAAAAACCAAAGGTAACGTTTAAATGTAGTGAGAAGTTGCACAGTCACAGAAGAAGTAAGGTAAACACACTATTTGTATTTCTTTCCAGAAGAAATTCCTTTCCAAAAAAAATTCCTCTCAGACAGATTTTCCACCACAAAAAACAGCAAAATAGATCAGAAATGGCTTAATCTCTTAGCTGCCTGCTCCAGCATATTACCTTTCTTCCACATAAGCTCTCTTCAGCTACTCTAGTATATGGCTCTTGAAATAAGCTAGCTGTCTAAGATCTGAAACTCACTTCCATCCTTTACAGATTCTGTAACTGCAACATTTACTACTACAAAACTGAGGCTGCAGTAAAGTTTGCAAGTTAAAGAAATAAATTCTGTTTTTCCATTTTTTTTTCCTCTGCTTCAGATTGTTTATCTTAATATCAGCCATTACTGGTTGCAGTATTTGTTGAAAGTACACAAAGTTGCAAATTCTACCAACCTGTATTCACATATGCCAACTACACATATATACACTTCAGGTACAGTACATGTGTATCTTAATAGTATTACAATATATCAAAGCACAAAACAGAAGACATTTCTATCTATTACCACCATGGGACAGAACTACGTGAGCAGAAAGTCCTTATCTGCATCCATCTAAGTTATTGAAGGCAAAATCAGAGGTGAAATGCATACAGCAAGAATGACTAAATCTATAAATGGTCAAAAATTATTTGGTTTATTATATGAATGCAAGAGACTACAATCCCACTGCACAGGCTATTATTAAATCTCTTTAGTGACAAAGCTTTCTTTTGAAGAGGACAAATAAAAACAAGTGTATAAATCACAAGGACATGTGGCTTAAGGCCTTTATCCCAAAGGATTACAGAACAGTTTTTGCATCCTCTCCCTTTGCTTTCAATACCTCCATCTTTGTTTTAATATTGTACCTCTCATTACCAGTGCTACGTGAAGACTGCAGTCCCCTGTAGTTATGAATGGCAAATAGAAAAATTCTCTCACTTGTTAAGAAAGAAACTATGGTATGCTTTAAAGATACATTCCGAAACCTTAGGAAAAGAGTGTGTCTTTAATGAGACCTGCCAGTCTTGTCCAACTGTGTAATGCTTTAATTATTGAGCACTATACTGGGCATTATGGACTGTGGTTGCCAGACACCAACAAAGACCTATGGTTTTGCTATGCTAACCATGGTGCAAACATTGAACGAAGAAACTGTGCCTGTCCTAAAGTACTCACGCAATCCAAAGGTACAAACAAGGAAAACAAGTGGTTAAAACAGGGAAAGTTTTAAGCTGAAGCATAGAAGAAACAGGGCAAGTACAGCAATCAGCATCACCACACATTTGGGGATGCAACAAGCGAGTAATCACTCTCAAATAACACCACTGGTTTCACTGACAATATTCAGAATGTTCATTACAGAGTACAGTGTGTAAACATCTCACAGTCTAACTCAAAATGAAGACTATAGTTAAGGAAAATTTCTCAATTTACACATGGTACAAATTAGGATTGCACATAGTACAAATTAGGATTTTAATCTGGACTCCAGATAAAATGAGAAATTGATGCTGTGTGCAACCCTAAGCGGACAATTAAAAGATCCCACCAAGCAGCCCACAAATGTTATACAGGTCATTATGCCACCTCACCTCTGTTGAAATTACAGATATCATTACGGACACACACACTCTTCTCAATTTTTAAGAACACTTTTCAGAATACACTTGCATATGTAAGTAAAAATAATCCCTAAACATCTAATTTACTATCAACTTTTTTTTTCAGTCAACAACTGCAAACTTTTGGTCTCGAGTCAACCCCTCTTTCCCAGAGACACATACACACATTTGATCCAAAATGTGGACCAAAACTTGATCTGTAAAAAAATGCAGCTCCAAAGTGAAAGGTAGGGTCCAAAAACTAGACGCAAAACCAGAAGTGAGAGAGCTAATGAGGAGGTGGAGGAGAAACATGAACATGCTGTTCTAATCTACTAATACAAGAACTTGAATACTGTTTATAAAATCAGAATGCTCTTCTTCCTGACTGTTAAGCCACTATTCTCTTAATGATGAGTAAGAAAGAAATTGGTTTTAAAACCTTCAGTCTTAAATTTCTGCTTCAAAATTATGGTACTTTTCAGCAAGGCAGTTGCTGACTCAAGTAAAAAGCTTAGCAAAGCTGAGCAGTAATTAAGAGATTTCATTTACAACACAATTTCACATTTGTACAGGGGGAAATCTGCTTTTTATGACATGAAATTTCCCATGATACTGAAAAGATATATGAAGACATACCATCTAAGTCTTTCATCTGCCCTGTCAAGTAAGCCATCACTTCTTATGGTAATTAAATATGCACTTGATAAAGACAACTATTGAAGGCAAAACTTAAGAGGCAATGAATACCACTCAGAGCCAAAGAAAACAGTTCTTAGAGCTTTTTGGGATCATGTATTCAAGACCTGTTCCAAAATTGAAGTCAACAGGCATCATGCCATTACATTCCTCTATAGTTGAAGCAAGCCTCAATGGCTCTGCCACATGCGTCATACAATTTCCTAAGTTGTATTTACAGAAATTAGACCTGTAGAGTTTACACTTTATTTCAAATCAGTGGTTTCAGTTTGTGAACTCCTGGATGTTTTACAGATGTACATGCAGATGGAAAAATAACATATATGAGACTGCATTTCCTAGTCAATCAAGAACTAAGAACATTAGAAATTGTCTATAAATCACCATTTATTCTAAATAATTTCTAATTAATAGCCTTCTTTAACATTAGTAGCTAAATTTGCTGAAGCCTTGGGCCACAAACTGTGAACTTTCACCTAGATATATGCTGAACTTTTGTGGAACTTCTACCTAGTTAAGTAGGAGAAGGCCCCAGAGCAGGTTCAAGCTGGAAGATAAGGAAGTAACAACCATCAGCAGAAGCTGCAACTTTGGAGATAAGAAGATAAACAGTCCACCTAGACACAATGAAGGGACCTAACAAGAAACAGGAAGACCTCAGACCCTAATATTACTATTGGTCCAAACTGTCACGTGAGGGGTGGGAAACTCAGATTGTGAGGGTATAATTGCCCCGGGATTTCTTTGTTCAGGGTCCCTCTTCAAAGGCACCCACCTAAAGCTGAATATCTTGCTGTACCACTCAATTAAATTACTTTGTGAGACTTTGTGTCAGAGACTCTGCTTCAGGAAACCTAAGGACAAACCTGAGGTAAAGAGAAGCACTTGACAGTGAGCATGTGTGTGTGAAAGGAGTCGAAAGGGGCACTCATCAGCTCTCTGGAGTCGCCCACTGCGAAGGGACACTGGTCCCAGCAGGAAAGACTCGGGTGTGTGAGTGACTCTTAAGATGGTGTATGAGAGCTTAAGTGGCTTCTCCCTGAACAGAATTCCAAAACTTTGGTCTACCTGTTAGCTACAGACATGCAGGGAGAGGAAAGAAAAAACCCTGCAAGTACGACAGCACCTTGGACATTCAGTGATACTTGAGATGAATTCAATGCACTGAGCACATCCCAGTCTGCATTCTAGATATAACAAGTAATCTCAGATACACTTCTATGACAGCCCTTAGCAAAGCAGCTTCTAGAACAAAGATCCTCACCTGCATCAAAAAGCTACTCCTGAGCTACAGAATTAAGTGTAAAACCTTGCGTATCTATATTTGTGTTCTGCTAGCAAAACAAGTAAGCCCAAAATTCTTAAAATCACAGCATCCCCTCCAGTTTTCACACCAAGTATAAGCCATGACAAGAATATCTTGAATGAAAATTAGTTCTAAATGAAAGCAAGAATACTTAGCACCTTTCTGGTGCATTTCATCTTTCAAAACCACTCTGCAAATATTAACATGCCAAGATATAAAAGAAGCATTGTTTCACTGAAAGGAAGCAAGAAAAGAGGATGCAGAATTTGGTAGCAAAAGGCATGGATGGATGGCTGATACTTCAGTCTTGTACACTGTGGTTTCATTCCCATCTCAGTGACACATCAATATGGGTTCTGCAGTACGAGAACAGCAAAGGAATACTACATTGCTGTATACTGAGAGATCCTGGTAGACCTGGGTTACTTTCAACACTAACACTTTTCCAACTGAAATTCCGATTGCTTTCCTTAAATTAAGACTGCAACATTTTTTATTCTATACTGCCATTGGAAAAGCTTTTATACACTTACTGAGAATAAAGTGGTTTTCCTTTGCAGTTGCCATTACTGCATTTCCAAAGGCACATATGTCGAGCACAGTAAAGATGCTGGATTCAAAGCTGTAATCTGTTTTAAGTTTGTCCATTATATGCCCTGCTGAATTCCATTATTTATTTTTAGTGTGCTTTGTGGCTTTTTAGCCTTAGCTAACAGGAAAGACTTATGCACAAAGATTCATCACAAAGCATTATCTGCTACATTCATGTTCATTTGGGGTGTCCAATATCACTAACATAGATCTATGCTGGGATCTCTACTGACGACTCCATGCCATCCAGAAGCATCCCTGTACGCTTGCCAGTATTCCACCACAGCAAACACCGGTAGTTGATGGATGGAGAGCCAATCTCAAACAGCAGGACTCTGACAGATCCTCATCTGTATTGGTTAGTACCTCACTCACTCCATCATTAGCAGCACTGATTTCAGTGAGACAGCTCATAGAAAAAGTAAAGCAAGAATGGCAAAGTTTTCCACTTCGGTATTTAATGTTCAGCTCATTAAGGGCCCAGCTTGACGCCCTGTGAGCCTGGCAGAAACATTCCCACTGAGGTTTTGAGTAAGGCCTTGAAAAATTAGTGGCTTGAACTTGACAGAGAAAGGAACAGAAGCCAGTTAAGAGCAAGGAGCATAGGTTTCATGTCCATCCACTGTTCAGCGCAGTTTAGCAGGATTGGTTACTAGTGGGAATTTGCACTGAGTTATCACAGTCAACTCAGATAAGAGCTCTGGTCAGCAAAAAAAGCATGGAAGTTGGCTGTCAGGTCAACATTCGACAGGAACATCTAACTGAAAACTAAATTAGAGGGTATCATCTAACAATCTCCTTGGCTAACAGCGGAGGATTCAAAAATGGACCTGAAACAACCTGAACAATTAGAGAGTGATTTCTCACTACAAAGACTGAATTCGGCATTACAAACAGCTGCTGAAAATGCTCCTCACTCTTAGTAATGTTATCTCTGACCTGCTAGCAAACCAGTGTTCAATCCACTCAAACTTTACCAGAAATTCCATTTTGCTCTGATTAATCAAAGATATTAAGTCCTAAAAACGATAGCTGTACCTGACTTAAAACAGACCAAATAGAATGAGCTCTTGGTGCTCAAAAAAATTGTATCACAATCTCAGATGTGCATGGTGAATACAGGTAAAGGAAATAACATAAAAACACAAGGGAACTTGGATTTCTTGCTACCTGTGATGAATGGCTCAGTTCCTGCCATGTTAGATACATTTCACCTTCACAAATTACCATCTCGTGGCAGGTGCAGTGGGATCTGTCTCCATCTTGCTGAAGATTTCTGTTTGGTTAGTCAAAAAAGTTGGTGCTATATACTACTGTAAGTATTTATTTTAGCACTTTCAAGTCAAATATAAAAATGTACTTAAAATACCACATCAATTAAAAAATGTTACTTGACAGAGAAAAACTAATTGTGTCCCAGAACTACAGTGAACTTTTTCAGAACTGTCCTATGTTGCCACTTCCAGGGGATCACAACATAGGAAAACAGATTTTGTTTTTTCCAAAGACATTTTAACAAACAAAACCATCAATAAATAAACCAGTATTATTCAAATAACAGATTATTGAGATTAAAAGTACAATCTAAAAAAAAAAAAAAAAGTAAAGTACAAACTCAGTTTCCAAACACCAAACACTTCAGCACACTTTTACTTCTGTGTTTTGTAAGCTCTTTTAGGCAGAAAAGGTTTCTTGCTTTGGGAATTTCTGCCACCCCAGCTATATTGGTTAACGGTGTGAAAAGTGACTGTTGATTGATGTCACTTGGCTAGCAGAAGCTGCCACAGTAGTTACAGTTATATTGGCAAAACCAGCACTTTTATCCAAATTGCTTCCATCATTTGTTGATTTTTTTTTTCCGTGAATAAACACAAAGATAACAAACACGAGGAATTAGAGATCTGCGTGCAGCTTTATGGCTGTGATCTTGTTGGGATGATGGAGACATGGTGGGATGGCTTGCATGACTAGAGTGCTGCAATGGAGGGATACAAGCTCTTTAGGAAGGACACGTCAGAAGGACAAGGAGGTGGAGTCACCCTTTATGGGAAAGAGCAGTTGGAATGCACGGAGCTTTGCCTGGGCACGGACTATGAACTAACAGAGCTTAAGGGTAAGGATTAAAGAGCAGACCAGCATGAGTGACACTGTAGCAGGCATATGCTATAGGCCACCTGACCAGGACCAACAAGGGGATGAGGCCCGCTACAGAAAGGTACAAGCAACCTCACATTCACAGGCTCTGACCCTCATGGGGCACTTAAAACACCCTGACATCTGCAGGAAGGACAAGACAGACAGGGATAAGCATCCAGGGTGCTCCTGGAGAGCACTGATGACAAATTCCTGATCCAAGTGACAGAGGAGTGTGTTGGGTTTGGGGAGGGGGGGCGGTTTTGGTAGTGGGAGAAGGGGAAGCTTCACAAAAGCTCCCCTGGCTCCAAGGGAGAGACCCTCCCATCCCAGGCTGAGACAATGAGCACTAGAGAAATGCTTCTGTGAATCCATATTTGTGAGGGGAACTATGGTCTTGAAAGGAAGAAGGTGGAGAGAACCTGGAGGAGAGGCCATTGACATGAACAAAAGACAACCATTGGCCTAAACAAAGAGAGAGCAGTTGCCAGGAGGAAGGAGGAGAAGGGGGAGGACAGAGAACCTCAGACACCCAGTTCAACTGCATGGAGTAGGAGAAGGCAAAGGAGGTCCCTGCAGCCCATGGAAGTTCAACAATGGAGTAGATACCCATGTGTAGACCATGGAGGACTCCATGCTGGAGCAGAAAAGCTGAGCCTGAGAGCAAGTATGACTGAATTGAGACCCCGAGAGACACTCAACGCCGGAGCTGGGGTGGACCCGCAGAGCTGAGGGTGAGGAGGTGCGCTGGACCAGAGGCCCATCTGCAGCCCATGGATGTCCCCAGGCTGGAGCCAAGAGCTGAGCCTGAAGAGGTCTGTGACTCCATGGGAATCTTGCTTTGGAACACTTTGTTCACAAGGAGTCAACAATGAGAGGTGCTGTGTTGGACCTTATACTTGTAAACAAGGAAGGGCTTCTAGGGGACACGAACATCAACGGGAGCCTTAAGCTGCAGTGACCATGGTGGTGTTCAGGATCCTGAGAGGAGGGAGAGGGCAAAAAACAAGATCATAGCCCTGGACTTCAGGACTACAGATTTCGGTCTCTTCAGGAATCTGCTTGAAAGAGTCCCATGGGATCGCGTCCTGGAGGGAAGAGGGGTCTGAGAAAGCTGGTTGATACTCAGTGATCACCTCCTCCATGCTCAAGAACCATTCATCCCAAAGAGGAGGAATTCAGGCAAAAATGACAGGAGGCCTACACGGATGAACAAGGAGATCACGGCAAAGCTCAAACACAAAAACAAAGTATACAAAAGGTGGAGGCAGAGACAGGTAGCCTGGGAGGAATACAGACACGCTGCCTGAGGATGCAGAAATGTAGTCAGGAAAGCCAGAGCCCACCTGGAGCTGAAACTGGTGAAGGACGTCAAAAACAAGTATCTGAAGGGAGAGTATAAAGAAGATGGAGCCAGATCCTTCTCAGTGGTGTTCAGTGACAGGAAAAGAGGCAATGGGCACAACTGAAACAGCAGTTTCCCTCTGAACATCAGGAAACACTTTTTTACTGTGAGGATGACTGAGCAATGGCACAGGTTGCCCAGAGAGGCTGTGGAGTCTCCCCCTTTTGGAGATGTTCAAAAGCCATCTGAACATAGTCTTGCAGAACCTGCTCTAGGTGTCCCTTCCTGAGCAAGGGAGGTGGACTTTGATGACCTCCAAGAGGTCCCTTCCAACCTAAGCCATTCTGTAATTCTCCAAAAGCACTGCTGTGTCAGAAAACTTCCAGCCACACACCAGTGTTTATACTGGTGTTTTATACCAGCCTTCCTATACTATAAAGCACCCTTAAGGTACACACAGAGTATTTGTGCTCTACCCAGCACGAAGGGAGCCCTCTCCCAACCAAGGCCTCTAGGCATTTTAGTAACATGAATTAATAACTACTTTCTACACTACATTTGCAATTCCATTATTTCAGCCAGAAAAGTCAAGATGTTTTCCCAAATCATATTACCTTCATATGATGGAGGGAAAAAAAAAAAATCAAACTCAGGCCTTTCTCAATATACCAGTGTCCAACTGCAAGACAAATTAAACTGAGGCACAAAACTCAAACACAGAAAATAAAATATGCTGCATTTTTTTTTTCAGAGAATTCTTGATACTAACTGCAGGTCCAGAAATCTTTATTACTGATGCATGGTACAATTTTTTTTAGTCTGAAAATAGAAAGGGAAGAACCTCACCTATGAAAAATTTGAAGAGCTTTAGGACAAAAAGAAGGACATCTGAAAAATTTGTTCTGTATCACACTAAACCACCTTCAGACACCTGTTGAATAGGGATTTAGCTCAGTCCTGTTTCTCTCTCTCTACTCCTTCACCCTTAACAAATTTGCCCAGCAGCAGTGAGATACATGCTATACAAACATGGCAGTAGCTTTCTATTCAGATGGATGCTGTGCCTGCCCCTGCTTATTGCTGGTCAAAACTGATATCAAATGATGTCATCAATAAAAGTGCCGCATAAATGTTGTACTATTTTCTATTTTTGAGAAGTAAAACACACTCCTCTCTTCCTCTGGTCACAGCACAGCCTTAAATCAACAAAGAATAGCTGTAAATTCTACTATGATGAGTTTATTCTGTCATTTATCCAGTTGTCAATTAACCTCCTTTTTTAATTGTTTTAAAATGCACAAAAAGTCTGTATATTTACATAAAAATAATTGTTATATGCCAAGTATCATAAGGGACTTGGTTTTATCATCTAAGGCACAACTATATTAATTAATATTTCTCACTAAAGACAGTGGTGTTTTCACATGCTTAAAGCACGGGACAGTGACTCTTTCAGGAAACTTTTCTGATTTTTGACTAACCACTTGGGAAACTTTGCTCAACCTGCAATGCATCAGTTTATCTTTCTACAGTGTCATTTTCCTCACTCTAGTCTGCTCTGTAAGGCATTCAAGAACCTATGGATTTATTTCCATAATGTGTCTAAGACTAGAGAACTGGCAAAGTTATTCTGCATATAAAAAAGACTGTCATCAATTCAGTTCCTTACATACTAGTGGCACAATATTACTATTTTTACTCATATTGATGAGGAAAAAATGTTAGCAACATCTTTATTCTCAGCCCATTCACCAACTGTGCACAGTTATTCACACTGCAGTTGGAAAATAAATCAAGACCTAAGCATACTGAACAGTGTTTCAGATGCTTCCAGCATATGATGCTGTTTGATATACCTCAGGTGCCAGGTATGAGCACTGGCATGAGAGTAGTGGCCACTGGCAGTATGAATAAGTTAAGATTTTACGTCCAACTGCCCCAGCAGGGTGTGCAAAAGCAAGGGGCACGGCTGTGGGTACCAACAGTAGAGATGTAAATTCAAGACTGATAACCGCATTGTAAGGCAGTACTGTGCATGGTTCTCCACTGTCCAAACCAGTTGGGAAGTGATCTGATTTCGGTCATGGAGGAATCATTCCCAAAGGAATGCCTTCATATGGAAAGGAGGTGTTCCAATGAGGAAGGATCTGCATTACTAATCTAAACGTGTTTGAATGACCTCAGAAACTTGCTAGAAGCCACTATTTTAATCTAGCAGCCTTTAAGCTTCACTATCATTACAGTGAGAATAAAAGGGAGGCAGACTGCAACGTTTAGAAGGAAATGTAGTAACATAGGGCACAGTTAATATACTCTCCTTTTCAGACCTGAGATCTGACAGCAACTATGGAAGGATGTGAATTTATTCTCATACATGTTGCTTCTTCTTAAAGTCATCTAAACTGCAAGATGATTCCTGGAAAATGAGTTGAAGACAGCTGCACCTCAAACATTCAGTTTGTACATTTTATTGTTGCTCTCTGAGGTAACAGTATAGATGAAATTATTGGTTTGGTTGCATTCTGCATAGTAGTCTGAAAAATGTGGTATGAAATCAACAACATCTAATACAAAAGCTTCCATTTCCTGCCCATCACCAAATCATTTGTTTTAGCCACTAGTGGGTCCTACCTTCCAGTGGACTCAATATCAGTACTGTTTTTTTTTTCCCTCTTTCTCCATTTGTAGCATCCTGCATTTTCAACATAAATCTCAATGAAGTAAGACATCTCAAACTAAAAGCTTCTACCATTTCTTTAAATTTATAATTTTTTGCTTTGTGGAAGTTAATGTCAACATGCAACTTTCCCAGTACTAAAAATTGTTTACGACATCATCACCTGCTGATTTCAACTACTTGAAAGAGTCGCTGAAGAGGAACAGATTTCTCAGAAATGTAGTTGATATTAAAGAGCTCTAGAAGACCAAGATCAAGGACAAAAGTTATACAGTATTCCAATAATAACAACAGAAAATGTCCATCTTTACAGGGACCTCATTCTTCAATGCTCCAATTCTCTACTTTGATAAAACAGCATCTAGTTATATGGTACACTCAGCACTGAAGAATCCAAAAATACAGACAATTGTACCATTTTAAGGTGGTAGGAAACATCTTTATCTTATTTAAGAATTCTCAAGCATGCCAGCCAATATTTTATCTTAGAAGACTTGTCTTACATAAATGATAACCTCCCTGTGTTTAAATCTGAGTCACATTCTAGAACCAGTCTTAGGATTGAAAAAAAGATGAGATTACAGAAATACAGAATTTAACTGCTGCTTGCAGAGCCGCAGAGTTAATGTCAGTTCATCTTCTGTAAAAAAAACCAGGAAGCCTAGGACTCCCTTCGGTTAGAAAACAAATGAAAGCTAATATTCTTAGGAACAACGTGATCTAAAGAACATATATTTGAGGATTTAATAATGCTAGAACGATTGGTTTTCATTTCTTATTTCTATCCAGTGGCATACACCTTTCTAGTACATTCGGCCTGAAAAACATTGAATTAAGCAGATTCATACGCTGAAGTCCAGTAATTTCTGAACATAAAATTCCATTTGCAGTATTGATTAGCAGCAGCATTAACTGAAGACAGAAGGGAAAACAGTCACCAAAGGATTTTAGTACTGAGGCGACTGAGGCTAAGGGGCACAGCAGGGGACTCAGAGAGAGGAGGAAAGTCAAACCTAGCCAGGAGGAGCTGGGTTGAGAAGCGCAAGTATCAGCTCAAAACCTCATCTCATTTGAACAGTTCACAATTTTTCTTGCTATCCCCCATTTCACCATTCAATAACACTTTTTATTCCAGAATGAGAAGGATTATTTTCTCCAAACAAACAAATTCATTCCAAAGTCCCTGAACAGGTATGGAAGTCCATCTGAAAATCGTAAGAAAACAGTGTTTCACATTAAAAAAAAAAAAAAAAAAAAGCAAACAAAAAACCAACCAAACCTCAAATTCCACAATTCATTTCCTTCACTTCTCTGCCCCTTGTCTCATCTTCCTCCCCTCCAAAACAAAATCCTTCATTCTTCTTCTCTGTATTTAAATGAACATTGCTCCATAACATAGTTTTCTAGTTTTCTCCTAGTTCTAAGTCTTAGCTGTCAAGTGCCTACCAAGAGATAAAATCCAAAACCTAATGATTTAACTGAGACGATGGCGTTCTGCATGTAAATATTACGTTCTGGGACTAACTTTGCAGGAAATATTGAAAGCTGCAACTGAAAACAACAACTCAACTACCCTGGAAGTTTTAAGCAGCAGAAAATTTCTTGTGAAGGAAAGCAGGAGGATGCTTAAAAAGATTTTTTTTTTTTTTCCTGAACATAACTTTTCTTGTAAAAGTGAGTCAGTGCCAAGAATGTGAAAGCAGGTTTCAACCGATATGGATGTTGTCCTTCTGATTTAAGAAAGCTATGGTTCTGGTGTTAGCGCTGCTACTTGCAGTTCTGCCAAACAACAGCAGATCAAAAAATTGTTACAATTTCTATCATTTTCACAGGTACCTGGAAAAACAGTAAAGAGCCACTGTTAATTGATGTGAACCTTGACTAGCTGCCCTTGACTAGCTGGGTCAACAAGTGTAACTATTCCCTGTGGACAGAAAATTGGTATAGACATGGTGTAATAGAAATGACTCATCAATACTCAAAAATACATGGGAGAAGAGCAGAGTGGTGGTGACATCTATCTCCTCCTAACACTAGTCAAGACAACGGAGGCGTAAGGACAGGGAACTCTATCCTTAAAAACTCATCTATTTCTTTTTATTATTTTCAAGAGTACCTATCTTATGTGGAGGTTAGTGAGGAAAACTGCATTTTGCCTGCACTGTCTGAGATTTCCAGCTTCCTCCATCATCAGGCTTATTATGATTAGATCTGGCTTTTTGCGATAGCATTGGATAGACATTGCTGGAATTCTTGTGAATTTTAAGTGCAGCTTCTACCCAGTTAACTCCATTGTTGTGGAAATAGTAGTTATATCCCAGAAAGAACAGCAATGCGGATACTACTGTAAGCACTGTTAGATCAGACCAGGTCTGATCTGCAAATTAAAACAAGTAATGGAACTATTTTACACAGTTTGCTTCAAATTCTGACAGAGATGGCACTTAAACAAGGATTCCAGCCTTGGTCGTTTTGCTTAAAAGTCAGTGCCAAGGCCACGATAACCCTTTCTAGAAATTTTCTCCTTGATTTTTGAGCCATCAACTTCCATATAAAAAGGACTTTGTTATCTGCTACTCCCCTTCTACAGCCATGCATTGAACAAACTTTGACAAGACACAGGTCAGACCTTCAGATACTCAGCCAAGGAACACCAAAGACAGTCATGAAACACTACAAGGTACAAAGCTCACTTCTTAACCCTTATCTTCAGGTGAGTGTACCGGAAGGAAGAGAAAATTAGCGATCCAATGAAAAAGCAAAAAAAGGAAAAGTAAAATTACTTTCCTTGATAGTAGTTCTGACTCTCCAGCTCTTAAATTATGCTAAGTGTGGGATAATGAACAATGACTTTTTTTTAAAGCTACATTCACTACAAAAAGAAAGATGAGCCAAACCCAGACAACTAACAGAGTAGAAATAGCGCATTGTGCTAATGTGTGTATGTTTCCTTCACAAAACCACTTTTCAGAAAGTTCTTTAGCCACAGGATTAGACAAATAGCCAATAACAGCTAACTCCATAGAGAAAATGGAGGTAAACTCATGAAGAATAACCAACTGTAAGCTTGCATTGGCCAGTATGTCCTCTTTTCACACAAGTCTTTTATCTTATCAGCACACATGAGTTACAGGAAAAATAGATACACCAAAAATCTCATATCCTTAAAATGGATATTTTTCAAATTTATTCTAATGCAGATGATGAAAGGTCTTCAGTAAAAGCTGGCAAGAGCTCATTAACAGAGGCTTTCATACAAGCCAGAAAAACAAGAAAAGAAAAAAAAAAAGGAATGCTGTTCTAGATCTAGACAAGTACTCCTATCAACACCGGCAGGAGTCTGCACGTAGATCAAGTTTAGCATATAGTGCAAAGACGCTGTAGTCAGGTTATGAATTTTACTCATTATTAGCCTTTATAAACAGTTTATAAACATTAGGGAAAATGGCTTGGGTTTTGTTGGTTTTGTATCTGTGTATTTGTTTTTTTAAGATTGCTCTTATAAAGGCACACATACAAAAAAGAAATCAGATTGAGGATGAAACAGGAGAGTATTCCAGTAAGGGTCTATTGACAACTGATCATTTATTCCAAGTAAAACCAAAAAATACCCATTTGAGCCAGAAATAGTCACACAACTAATAGTTTGGAGGATTGTTGCTTCAAAATCATAACATTTAAGAACGCTTCAGTTCAACAATTCAAGTGCACATGGGAAATGTCTAGTTTTACCAGTCTTCCAAAATAATTCATTCAGAAGGAATACTACTTTTGCTAATATTGAGTCTTACACACTGGAATTTCAGATCAAGCCTCTGACAGATCTTAATGTTGCCAACAGATATGCAGTCATTCACCACTGGTCTGCACTTTGGCTTTCTGAGGACTGTACTTTGGAATTCCTTAGATTGAACAGCTGGCGCAGGGAATTCAACATATCAGTTACACTATTTTCAGTCCTCTTTCAAAGAAAACCAGTGCATACTTCTCCAGACTCGTGAAAACTTATAATCTTTTTATGTCATCTAAACAGAGAAGAAAAAAGTTGTCATGTATGATACAAAAAAAAAAAAAAAAAGTATCTTGCTACATACTGCCATCCAAATACCTCCGAGCTATGCCTTCCTTTCCAGCAACCGAGAAGGGGGTATGTACTTCAAACAGGAAAGATGCAACACACAACATAAATCAAAAATAGTGAGAATTAAACATCATCAGGATGGAGAAAGGAAGCTGCTACCACAGTGGGCAATTAAAAGACAAAAAAAAAAAATCAAAAACAACCTACCAATCCAATTATCCATCAGAGACTCTGCAGTTACTGCGGCTTCTACATGACTTGCAGCCTTGCTGATCAAAGACTGTCACAGGACACCTAAGCAATAAGAATTTCACATTTCAAACTCGGAACACTTATCAGCAATTTGCAAGTTTTCAAGAAGCCTAGGGATACTTGTTCCACCTTGGTCATTTCTCCATTTTAAAAAACTGCAACACAGGGAGGACGTTTGGGGTTTCTTTTTTTTTGTTAACTTGTTCTGTTCTTTTAAGTAAACTAACCTCTGATAACCTATTTCTATTTGCAGCAGGGAGCAGAATGACTTTGTTCAAAGATCTCTCCTGCCCTGAACTCATTGCCTGAGTTTATGCATGCATTTTTTTTTCTCAAAACTTACAGTATAATGATGGAGTCTATAAGGTGAGGAAAAAAAGCCTTCATTTCATAGGTCTTATTACAATCATCTGTGCATTTTCACCACTGAATGGGGAAAAATCCAACCCAAACTAGTCCCCCTAGTGTACCTTTGCAGTAGGAGTCTAAACAGTATGTGGCAAATCACTACCCTATCTTTTTCTGTGGAGTTAGCTTTTTTTTTTAGTAGAAGACATAACCACTTAGAGAAACTACAGGGAAACTAGGCAACCTTTCAATCCATTTATCTAATTTCCCACTGCTTCTATTTCTGAACAAGTTAAAAAAATAAATGTTGTACAAAGAAAATTAATCTGAACCCAGAAGATTTCATTAGATAAAATGTGCTGACCTGTTGGCAATTGCCAGGTCTGGTTTTAACACAGCATTTTGTTTAGCCTGGTCCTTTCTGTTTCTTCTAGCACTGAAATTGTATTTAAAAAGCTAACAATGTTTAAAAGACATTTGATTCATTGTCACTTCCATCCTGGCATCCATACCTTCCAGAATACATAAATGACAATCACTGCTGTGAAAATGTTTCCCATAGTAATTTTATGAGTGGTATAAAACCCAAGTACAATACATACACAAAAAGGTAAGATCTATAACAACTGTTCAGATGCCTCCACAGGGTAATCTTCAGTTTAAAAACTGCACGTTGGAAAAAAGCAGGCTTTATTTGCTGTCTAGCAGTACCCCTGTTCCAAGTTGAACAAAGCAAAAGACGTAGTCCTCTGACAAAAACACAAGTAAAGATCGCTTGTCTGATGCTCTACAAAGAGAAATTACCTGCTTTCTAAAAACTAAATTGGGCACAGCAGAGGAGGTAGGAATCTCTCCAAAAAGTGTTACATAAGGCACTGCCAAACTTCAGTCACCTCCACAGAGGCCGCAAGTTGCAATTCCCACCCCTCTCCTCGGTGAGCAGGGATTAATGGTCTAAAGGACACAGCTCTCGACGGGAGGTGGTAGCAGAAGCCTTCCCAAAGGAGAGCTTCCTGGGCTGAAGCCTTGCTGGGGAGGCTGGAAGGGGATGGGGAAACCACCCTCCCCGTCTCGGCGTCCCGGCGAAACTCCAGCTTCGCCCCG
>NW_010301792.1:0-343 GCF_000700745.2 Antrostomus carolinensis
TCTGTGATTCTGTGATTCTGTGATACCTTTAACACCAAATCTAACCCAAAACATAGACACCTAAAACCGAACGCTAACCCTAACACTAACCCTAAAGGCACTATAAAGCTCACCTTAACCCTAAACCAAATCAATCCACTAACATTACATTCTAACCCTAAATCCTAACCATAACCCTAAAACTAACCCTTCATTTAACCCTAAACCTAAACTTTAACCATAATGTTAACTCAAACCCTCACCCACACTTTTAAACCTAGTGCAACCTTCATGTGTTGCATTAAGACAAAGGGCCCAGGCCTGACCCCCAGACCCTGGGAAGCTTGGGTGGGTGCACTGGTCA
>NW_010301793.1:0-711 GCF_000700745.2 Antrostomus carolinensis
CTTCCAACCCAAACCTTTCCATGGTTCTGTGGTTGTCTATCAACAACCAGGTACCATGAAGACTGAGAAGCTTTTACCAGCGTAAGCTGCACATCTCAAGAGAAAACCATCTCCCTGTGTCACTCAGTGTTGTCAGCTTACCAATGAATGCATCACCAGCGTGCTGGGCACATTGGTCAGATCAACCAACTGACAGAAATTGGATCCACATGCAATTTGTATTAAAAAATAATTTCAGGATATACTTAAAGCCCAGGATTTTAGAATCATCGTTTCTAACAGTTATTTAGGAATAACCAGCGACCTCTTTGTCAAATCTGAGTAATAATAAGTCACTTCATTCCCTATTTCCTTTTCAATTAAAAGGAGGTAGTAAAAACATGCAGGGTTTATTTACACTGCCCACAACCTCCTGCTGTCCTCCAGACAGTAATTCCTCTTCCTTCCAAGGCACGGAAATGAGAACATCTTGGTATCACATGAAATCCACACACAAAGTTGCTGTACAGCAGAGCTGTAGCAGAGAGAAAGAAGCCACCATCACTTAATGAGAACTTTAGAAAGCACTTTTAAAGAATTTGGGGAGGGGACAGGTTTCACAATCCTCAGTTTTAAGCGTTATACTCCAAGAGACTCAAAAGCCCAGGTGTGTCTTTGCAACAAGGCAGCTCCTTGGGGCAACACTCAGATTCCACTGTGGCAGGAACCCGC
>NW_010301793.1:741-5438 GCF_000700745.2 Antrostomus carolinensis
AGGTAGCAAAATGTTTGTGCCTTGTCATTTAAAATAAGCATTCCATTTGATTAAATTATCTTGAGGGTGAATCAAATAAGTAGATCTATCCCCTGCAGCCTTTTTGCTGTAACTGATGGTCTAAGTAGGAATATGGATGGATCCTTTCAGCATCTATTTGCTATTTTCACCTGAAAGCAAAACAGATTTGTGATGCTGGAACATTAAGTTGCAAAAAGTATAAGATTAGTTAAATAAATTTAAAGTTTTCTTTGATTTTTATTTTATTTTGATTTTTAAACCACACAGCCAGACACTAAACAAAATGGAAAGACACACAAGATGCTTTTCCATAAACCTGGGAAACTTGGAAGAATTTTATAAAGAAACCACCACTTTAAGAAGAGTTAATAATACATGGCTTGAAACATCAGCCTTGAAAGACCAATTTGTTTTGGAATTCTAACTAATAAAATTTTAAAATGGACACCCTCTCTCTTCCCCCAGTCTTTTTTTTTTTTTTTTCTTTTTTTACCATAATGAAGCAAACTTGGGCAGACAAGACAAAGTCCTAAGTCTAGAAGTTAACAAATCACATTCTTGTAATCTCAGTTAGCACATGCTGAAGCAGATATAGCCCAAATATTTAAAAATACACAGAGCTGTCAAACTGTAGGAGAGTTTGCTTCCTAAAATTGATTTAACTAGCCTATAAAATGGCCAGCATTGTTCTTCCAGAAGTGATAGCTTGCCCAGAGGACTTAAGTGTCACATCCCAGTCACTGGGCTGCCCTTCGAACAAACTGAAACAGATGCACCAAGCCCACTCCGTTCATTTCATTCATTCCTTTCCACCTACATGAAATTGTTTTGACAAGCCAGGACAAACAGCAAGGCTTCCCAACACGTGACCCGCAGTTCGGCAGCGCCAGGGGCCCGAACGGAGACAGGCAGCAAGTGGAACAATTGTTCAGCTCACAACAATGCAATAGGCTTTTCTTGGCTGGCTCCATTTATCCATGTACTTCCCCTCTCATTCCTTTTGGGTGGGAAAGAGCTAATCAGAGGTGTTTACATGATACAGTGTAAAACAGGGATCTTGGTTATTCATGGTAAACCAGGTGTAGGCTTACTCCTCCACTTATGTACTTAATTTACAGGAGCACGAGTTCCACACACAACTGTTAGTACCTTCCCTCTGTCCCTGTACTTACGTGCCTTACATAAATGCAAAAAAACCCAACCCAAAATCAAAATAACCACCCACCTCCAAGATTAGTTATTGTACCAAGCCACAAAAAACCAAAGCACATCAGCAGAAAATGCCTATATTTGGTGATTTTTTTTTTCAGCCCAGGTTAATATCTATTCAACGTCCTTAGTGAGGAAAGAAAATACATTGCTGACACCTAAATTAATCTTAAATATCAACTGCTTCGCTCGCATAGGCATTGAGTCTACTGAATAATTCCTCATACATTTTCCCTTCTGATTTTCCACAGCCCTTCTGAGTTCATGACAAGAAATCACACATCTGCAAAGCACATCCCACTACCACGAGGAACTGCAGAGCCCGGTTCAGACACCTGAAGCAGCAGGAGAGCCACCTTCGCACAGCATCGTCCTCTGCTCTTCATTCAGACCAAGCTCAACTCAGCTCCACTGTCCATTTTTACTAACTGACACCAAATCACAGACACTAAATTCTAGGACAACTCAGCTGGCATTAAATGGACACACTTGTGCACAAGAGACACACTGCACCTCACTCTCAAACACATGCTACAGGACATCAAGCAAGCGGGTAACAAGAGAAGCACTCTACATGGAAGGAACTAGATCTGCTAACTCATGCTCTGCATCCTCAAAGGTGATCTTCTGTTCCTTATTATTAAGTACAATTAACACAGCCAAACTGCTAGGGAACCTTCATGCACAACATAACAAACCTGACTTAAAAATCTTCCCATGGTCTCCATCTTCTACAAATAAGTAGACCACAGGTGAGAGAGGTCAACTTCAAATTGGATTTTAAAAGAAAAGTTAAAAAAAAATCACACACTTGGAGAACTGTTCTCTCTTCCACAGTATTAAGAAGATAATCAATAAAGAGGAAACAGAGAAAGATCAAACACTCTACATACTACAAACAGATTTTACTACCTGTCTGGATATCCTACCGCTAGATCCAGAAATTCTATGTAGCTACACTGCAGGGACAGTCAGTTGGTGGTTGTTTTGGAGTTTTAAAACTACACTAGAGGAATACTCTGTAGCTTTTATCCAAAGAGATGCACCAGGAAGCACACTAGAAAAATGAGTAGCAATGAACTGTCTTCAAGTGGTGTGACCTGAAATTGTACAGCCACGACAGACTTCAAAGTGCTGCTGAATTATAGATACTCTGAATCACAACCAAGGTAAATTATCTGTCTGCGCTGAGGTTACACCCAGCAGCATTTCATCAAGCTTTCCCAATGTCTGAAAATTTGAGGGGAAGTCACTGCTGCTCCCCAGCCTATTATTCAGAGGAAGAAGTAGTATACAGAAGAGACAAATGTTCTTCTGTGTGCATTTCTGCAGCAGATGAGAAAGGCTCTGCAAGCCTTTTAGGCAAGGTTAATGAGGGGTCATCGGAGGAGAAGCTAGCAAGACTGCACTCTGATATTCAGCACTGCTAATGGAACTGAGGCTTTGTGGGCTGCAGTGTTCTCATTCTGAAAAAATCTAGCAGTTCAGAGGAAAAATGAGCACAGTGACCATTCAGCTACATTAACAAAATATCAACAAAGAATCCACTGAGCTTAAAAATCCTCCAGCGTTACACGGTTGGTACCTACATATGGAAGTCTCAGTGCATTAAGAACTGCTTCTACTTTTCTGTGTCAACACATAAACCACTTCAGACTTTCCAACATTAAAGACTAGGTAGAGGGGGTGAAAAAAAAGGATGGGAAGGGGAAGAGACTGTGCAAAATGCATCCCTGTAAAGCAAGAGACAGGAAAACTGATTCAGGATCTGCACAGATCCTTCCACCAGTACACTTTTTTTACAAACCACTACACATGAAAAACTGATTAAATGGAGCTGAACAGCTGCTGGTCCAAAAGTACCCAAAAGCGAGGGATTTTTCATTTCACAGTTGTGTTTCTCAGAGCCTCAGAGCATTCCAGCACCCTGCCCTGCCCAAGTGTTTAATTGTATAATACACTGTTTGTAGATTTACACAAACCTTGAGCTACCCACAGAGGTGACAATCAGGTCTGATAGAAGACAATCAGTCTTCAGACAACTCCTGAACAACATCCATGCTTCTTGCTCCAGCTCTCCTATCTGCCAATAGTCCAGCCTTTCACAAGCAAGTCTATACAGTCTCTACACAAGATTGTAGGGTTTGATTTGAAGGCTCCAGGGAGACCTTCTAGTGACCTTCCAGAACCTGAAGGGGCTCCAGGAAGGGTGGGGAGGGACTTTGGCCAAGGGCAGGGAGTGACAGGACAAGGGGTGATGGCTTGAAAGTGGCAGAGGGGAGATGGAGCTGAGATGTGAGGAAGAAATTCTTTGGTGTGAGGGTGGTGAGCCAGTGTCCCAGGTTGCCCAGAGAAGCTGTGGCTGCTCCTCCCTGGAAGTGTTGAAGGCCAGGTTGGATGAGGCTTTGAGCAACCTGGTCTAGTGGAAGGTGTCCCTGCTGCTGGCAGGGGGGTTGGGACTGGATGAGCTTTAAGGTCCCTTCCCACCCAAACCAGTCTGGGATTCTATGATTCTGAAATTTGCACTTGATAATCTGGGGGTTCTCAGCACCCTGGGGAAGATCAGCAGCAGCCAAGATTGCCAGCTGCTAAAAAAAAAAAGAAAAAAGAAAAAAGAGTTTAGAAAAAGCAATCCATTAAAACCACAGCTACTGAGGACAGTGAGTGCCAGATGATGATATCCTGAAGTAGCACAGGAGGTCACTAGATCAAGAGTTACCAGAACATAGCTGTCAGTGCTCCCAAGCTGCACTCCACACAGGTATGGAGCAAGCTGTTACAACACACTCTTAATTCTTTAGATAAATAACGTATTATTTCTCTCTCCAAAAATACATGTATTAGACAAAAGATAAGGGTTTGTTGTTTGTTTTGGGTTTTTTTTTAAAAAGAAGGAAGACCAAAGTAAAAAGCTACTCTCCAAAGGCAAGAACAAAAAGAAAAATTAAAAAATAATAATAATTAAAAAAAAAAAGACAGGCTTCCTGCAGTGCCCCAAAATCCTCTTTAACTTTCAGAAGGTTAGGTATCTCCCCACCCTAGAACTCCCCAAATATCCCTCCCAGGTCATACGTCCCCAGAAACATCTCTGCAAAGACTGATAGGAAGAATGGGTTTGCTTGCTACTTCAGTGTTGCTACCTTACCCACTCCTAAGAATTCAGAAATTAAGATCAATCTCTGTGGCCACATAAAGTCACACGGTTTGGGGGACAGAGGAAGAATAAAACTCACACCCTCTTCTTCACATTAGGCTGTGAAGTCCCAAAACAATGACTTGCAGTGGAAGAAAAACAGGTGGTCATATCAATAGAGAAGAAATAATAAGTGAATCCAAAGATTTCAGTGTTCCTGCGTTCCCGACACTGGTAACTGGTCACGGAATCACTGTGGTTGGAAAGGGCTGTGGCAGCCTAACGTGGCATATCTACTGCCAGTTCCCCCCTCCCAGCCCTTTGCACCTGCAAC